>NC_026003.2:118527625-118664119 GCF_000442705.2 Elaeis guineensis | reverse complement strand
TTCGGGAACACGAGCTCTCCAACCCCTACCTCAGATGTCTGAGACCTCTGACCTTGTATTTTTTCTTTATTGCAATTTTTTTCTTTTCCTCTTGTCTTTAAGAAATATTTATTCAATAAAATCAAGTTTCTCCTTTTGGAGGGCTTCTCCACTCTGCTCTCCTTTTTTTTTTTTTTTGCAATGAAATGCGCCTTAACGCTTTTGCCTCCCGATGGCAGTGTCCTGCCGAAGCACTTCCCCTGCCATAAGAATTTCGCTGAAGTCCATGATCCAACGTCTGAAGAAGGAAGTTCATCATTTGACAAAGAGGTCGAAGAAGATGGATGCGAACTTCACAGGTTGAGGGAGAGCTACTCTGAAGCCACCGCAGAGGCCACCCACTTTCGGAACCTCCACGTGAAGGAGATCATGGAGTATAGTCGGAGGAAAGCGAACTTTAGAAAGCTTGAGGAACACAAGAAGCACACCAGCGATCGATCTTGGGCTCAAGCTGCCAAGATCAGTTCCTCAGAGTGGAGCTGTCGGCTGCACAGGAGAGGATTAGCCAGTTGGAAGGAAGCTCATCCCAGCTTCCTACTCGGCCGACAGTGACCGGAAATGGTCGAAGAAGGTCTCCGACCTTCAGCAGCAGCTCCAGGATACCGAAGTGAGCTATGACGCGTACCAGGCCGGCTGGTGCAGGCAAGTGGACGAATACAGGGGAAGCTCAGAATGGCGACCGACGAGGTTGTCCGCCTTCAGAGGTAGCTAGCTGGAGGGGCTCAGCTTGCTCTGCTCTGGATTCCAGCGAACTCCAATCCCTGAGAAGAACCGTAGAAGAACTATCTGTCGCCCTAGGGGAGGGAAGGCCGAGCTGCAGCAATTGAAGATCTAGCTGGTATGCGAGCAGCAGGCCGTTAAGGACGCGGAGGCGGAATCCGAGGTCCTGAGAAAAAGCATCGAGAGGCGAAGAACGAAAGCCAGCGACTTCACCGAAGATACATGGAGATACTAATGAGAGAGAGGGAATTGGAAGCAGAAGTCAAAAGTTTAAGGTGCTCCCTGATGAGGGTCGAAGCCGAAAGTTCGAGGTCGGAGGAAATCGGTCCCCTTAGGGCTCTTTTTGTCTTTGTTCCTCTAAGTGTCTTCTTTTGTCACTTGTCTGTTTGTCGTTGCCGTTGTCGCTGTCGTTGTTGTTTTTGTTGTTTTTTCTTTTTTGAGCTTCCAGGCTCTGTAACGCATATTTTGCTAATGAAATGAAAAGGTCTTTATTACCTTACTCATACGTCGTGTTAAATTGTCGTGCGCCAGACTTCTTTTATTTTTGTCCCGTGCGATGTTGATGTTGTTCGGAGGTTCCTTGTTCACCTTTGTGTTAGGTCGTCATTATCGATTTTCTTATGCTTTTGATGGGTTTCGGCGTCGACGCCGCTTGGAGGTTCCTAGCCATCGCCGTGTCGATTTGCCTTTTGTTCGCGACCATAGATCTTACTTTCTCTTCCTCCCTCTTCATAGAGACGAGGTCCTTTGTGCTTTTAGTGTAGTTCAGCCTCCATTTTTCGTTGGGGTGGGGGGGTCGCGGTGGCGTAGAGGGATCGTCGAGAAAGTTTTCTTTTTCTTGTCCGATCTCGAACGACTGAACTTTAGTCGGCGTCGCGACGAGGTTCTTCCCCTATTTCTGATGTGATCGATTTCAGCTCAGATTAGGATGAGGTTCTCCTTCTGTTCCTAACGGGGCTGTGGGGGCACATATGGGTGCTGTATGGCCTCTCCTTCCATCCGGCCTACAAACAACCGGGCCTTCGACCTTTGCTCATGTTAGGGCGAGGTTCTCCTCCTGTCCCTAATCATGACTGTGGGGGCACATATGGGCGCTGTACGGCCTCTCCCCCCATCCGGTCTACAAATAATCGGGCCTTCGACTTTGCTCATGTTAGGGCGAGGTTCTCCTCCTGTCCCTAATCATGGCTGTGGGGGCACATATGGGCGCTGTATGGCCTCTCCCCCCATCCGGTCTATAAATAACCGGGCCTTCGATCTTGCTCATGTTAGGACGAGGTTCTCCTCCTGTCCCTAATCATGGCTGTGGGGGCACATATAGGCGCTGTATGGCCTCTCCCCCCATCCGATCTACAAATAATCAGGCCTTCGACCTTGCTCATGTTAGGGCGAGGTTCTCCTCCTGTCCCTAATCATGGCTGTAGGGGCACATATGGGCGCTGTATGGTCTCTCCCCCCATCCGGTCTACAAATAATCGGGCTTCGACCTTGCCCACATTGGGGTTTATTTTTATTGTCCGATGGGGTCGTCCCCTGTCGTTACAAGTCTATGCCAAAAAGGGAAAGATGCGCAAGTATGAAAGAAATCTTGATTTGAAGCGGGATTGTTCGCAATACATTTACAAGTTTTCAAACTCTAGGGCTGTGGAAGGTCTGCTTCCTGCCAAGGTCCTCCAGAGACGGAGTTGATGATCCCAATTGGAGGCCGATCTCTGGGCTGCTCTTCCCTCCTTGGCGGCTCAGACTGCGGCAGGGCCCTTGGCTGATCTTCTCTACCCTCAGGCCGGCGTCGAATGAACCTGTTGAGCCGACCTCATCGGATGAGCTCCTCGATCTCGTCTCGGAGCTGGATGCATTCCTTCGTGTCATGACCGTGGTCACGATGGTAGAGGCAGAACTTGTTAGGATTGTGCTTCTCGGGGTGCGTGTGTATCCTTTCCGATCTTGGGAGCTGCTCTCTGACCTCCATCAACACCTGTGTTTTCGATGCGTTGAGGGGGGCATAGTTGCGGAATCTTCCTGAGGGAGAGCCCCATCGAGCCCGCCGCTCTGGGCTTCCCTGCATGCGTGGTCGGGGAGGATTCTGGGCGCGCTTGTGCCCGGGAGGAGTTCGAGAATATGGCCGAGCTTCCCTCGCCCTTTTTCGACTGCGGGCTTACTCGGGTCCCCCGCCTGCCGCTCTCTCGCGGTCTCTTCATCCTTCATTTTGAAGGCTTCTTCAGCTCGAGCGTACCCTTCGGCCCGAGCCAATAGATCAGCAAAATTTCAAGGGTACTTCTTTTTCAAGGAGAACAAAAGGTCGTTCTTCTGAAGGCCGCCCTTCAGAGCGGCCATCGCTACCGACTGGTCCAAGTTCCGGACCTCCAGTGCGGCGACATTGAAACGGTTGATGTAGGCCCGAATGGACTCCCCCTCCCTCTGCTTGATGTTGATGAGGGACTCCGAACCCTTCCGGGGACGCCGACTGCTAACAAAATGAGCCACAAACTGGTGGCTCATCTGATCAAAGGAAAAAATGATACCCGGCTTCAGCGCTGAGTATCAATTTCTCGCCGCGTCCTTCAAGGTGGATGGGAAGGCTCGGCACAGGATGGCGTCGGGCGTGCCATGAAGCAGCATCATTGTTCGGAAGGCCTCCAGATGATCAACCGGGTCTGAAGTCCCGTCGTAGCTTTCAAATTGGGGGAGCTTGAAGTTTGGTGGGATCGGTTCCTGCATGATCATTTGAGAAAAGGGAGGGTCAGTACAAATGTCCTCACCATAAGCGGGGGGAGCATGGTGGAGTTCTTCGATCCGTCGGTTCATCTCCTGGAGCCTCCGGTCCAGAAAATTCTCTCGACTACGGATCTCGAGGTCTTCTGGCAGATTGGAGGTAGAGATCTTCCAGGGGTGGAATCGTGATCCGACTGAGGGCTCTCCACCCTCGGATTCATCTTTCCGGGAAAGACGGGGCGACTGGCCCAAGTGGCCCGTCCTACCGCCGGATTTTGGAGTTCCGGCGACATTCTCTCCAGCCGCATTGACGCCTGTGGCTGTTGCTGCTGCTGCATGGCTTGCACTGCTTCAGCGAGGCCTCTGACCTGCTGGGCCAGCAAGTCGAATTGTTCCGTGCCAACCGCCGTAGCCGGAGGAGGGGGAGGAGGCTGGAAAATCGAAGGTGAAGTCAGAGCCTGAGATCTGACCGCGAAGGCCGTGGATCGCCATGTGGATGCTCTGCGGGGAGGCATCGGGCGAAGATCTAGTGGGGGAAGGAGGAGAGGTCGTCGGAAAAGATGATCGGAGGCGGTTCCATTGAGCGCTCCTTTAAGAATAAGGGTACTGTGAAGGTTCGCCGCCCTCCTTCTAGCGCCAATCCTGTTGGTGCAAAAATCCGCCTGCATCGGAGAAGCTGGAGTCAAGGGAATCGTGGTCGCCGTCGGAACCTGCAAAAGAAGTCTAAACCGGAGTTGGGGTTGCTCCGGCAAGACCCTCCGATGCTCAAGTCAGTTCTCTGCCTCAACAAGAATGGAGTGCTCGAACGAAAATTTTAGCAAAGTTTCTGGGATAGAAATTAGAGCTTAGAGAATAACGTATCTGGGGTCCTCCTTTTATAGGCGGAGGGTGCAACAGACTGACAGCGACGTTAGTAACCGCCTAGTCGTGGGCCGCTCGGAACCAGGAGGAATTTATTATAGAGAGTAATGGGGTGGAGTCGTGGCTGCCACCACGGCTTGCCAGGTGGAGTCTGTTGCGGAGAGTGAAGCGGTGTCCGTTGCCGCGACTCGTCAGGGAGTGGTGGAGCCACGCAGAATCCGTCGCGGGAGGTGGAGCAGAATTATGGCCATTATTACGGCCTGCCAGGGAGTGATGGAGCCACGTAGAATCCATCGCAGGGAGTGGAGCAGAGTCGTGGCCGTTATTGCGGCCTGCCAGGGAGTGATGGAGCCGCGCGGAATCCGTCGCAGGGAGTGGAGCAGAGTCGTGGCCGTTACTGCGGCCTGCTAGGGAGTGATGGAGCCGCATGGAATCCGCTGTTGGAAGTGGAGCAGAATCGTGGCCGTTACTGCGGCCTGCCAGGGGCCCAGGCCTGTCAGCCGAAGTTCGGTTGAGGTGTCTGGTGGAGAGGGGTAGCTGTCCCTCTGAAAGGAGTTCGGATGCTGCAAATCCTGTTGGGTGTCTTGGGCGTTAAGGCGGCAGGCGAGAATTACTTGTTGTAGGAGCTCGGTCAGAGGCTTTCCGCGGACGCCGTCTGGTTTCTTGCAGACTTCGACAGAGGGCCGACCGACGGTGGGCGTCGGATGGTGCTGGGGAGGTTCGTCTGCAACGGAAGCTCGGACGAAGACTTACGGGGGGAATCCGGCACGGTCCGCTTGTGGTAGAAACTTGAAGTAGATCGTTATGTAGTGGAAGCTCGGAGTGGGTCGCTTGCTGTAGGAGCTTGGAGTCCGGCCTTTGTAGGAGTTCGGGGTGAGGTCTGCCTGCGCAGTTGAAGTCAGGGGTGAAGTCCGGCTCCCGTAGGAGTCCGGACGAAGTTTACCTGCAATTGAAACCGGGGGCGAGAAGTCGGGGGTGAAGTCCGGCTCCCGTAGGAGTCCGGACGAAGTTTACCTGCAATTGAAATCGGGGACGAAGTCCGGCTCCTGTAGGAGTCCGGATGAAGTCTACCTGCTGTAAAAGTCAGGGACGAAGTCCGGCTCCCGTAGAAGTCTGGATGAAGTCTTCCTGCTGTAGAAGTCGGGGATGAAGTCCGGCTCCCGTAGGAGTCCGGATGAAATCTTCCTGCTGTAGAAGTCGGGGACGAAGTCTGGCTCCCATAGGAGTCCGGATGAAGTCTACCTGCTGTAGAAGTCGGGGACGAAGTCCGGCTCCCGTAGGAGTCCGGATGAAGTCTTCCTGCTGCAGAAGTCGGGGACGAAGTCCGGCTCCCGTAGGAGTCCGGATGAAGTCCAGAAGGTGGTCGATCGTCGTGGAAACTCGGGTGGAGTCCGTCTGCCACGAAGAATCCGGTCGACGCTGGTGGAGGCTTACCCGTCAGCAAAACTTGGGAGCGTTGTGGAGGCTCGGCCGACAGAGAGATTCGGAGAGATGCCGCCAAAGGCTGAAAATCGGTAGAATTTTTGGAGGGCCACTCCTGCCACGAACTTTGGCTGGGGGGTATTTTATACCCAACAATATCAAACCTACGATGACTTCTAACTTGGAGAAGAAGAGAATAACGCAACTCAAACTTAGTGGAAAAGGTGGTCCAGATTTCGGACAAGCCTCATATATTAACTATTGCCGTTTCTCGGCGATCAATCGTTGAGCAAAAAGGCCACTATTTTCCCCACTTCTAAGGTGGATCTTGTCTCGAAGGCAAACGCTCTTTTGTTGTGCTCGTTCTAAATATACCAATAAAAGATGGTAACTTGGCAGACCTAAGCTTTCTTTTTTTCTCTATTGGAGTCCACAGATCTCCAAGCGCCCCAATAAAAGATGGCAACCTGAAAGGAGCTGATCTCGCTTGCTCTCTTTAGACATCAAGCCCCAGAGTTGGGTAAAGTGGGTAAAATAGCTGCACCACATTGAATAGATGATCCGTGGATTCATTTTGATGTTGCACAGCAGGCAGAAATCCAACCCCTCAAGATTTTCAGTAGTCAATATGTTATTGTAGTAGCACAGTCAAGTGAAGACTTTTACTTTTTTTTGTAATGACAATTTGCAGATGATGAGCCCATGTTGTGATATTATTTTATCATGCATAAGATGAAGGTACAAATATCAAACTATGATATTATATAGTACTTATTAATTTTAAAAAAAAATATACAATCATATAAACATACTATTAACTTTATTTATCATCTATTTAGTAATATCTTTGATTCTATGATCATAAAGTTTAATTATTCAATTTATATTTATAATTATATTTATATTTTTAGTATTCGAATTGTATTTATATCCGTTTAAAATAATTATGGATATAAATTTTTATATTCAAATAATATATGTATTTATATTTGTTAGACGAAACAAATATGAATATGGATATACTGATAGCCGATCCTTATTCGATCTGATTTTAGCTCTAGTCAGAGAGCTCACTGGATTGGCTTTAGTCAAACTCTCCAGGTAAAAGAAGGTTTCTTGGTGAGAAGAAGAAGATGAATGGAAAGCTTTAGTAATATCTAGGAAAAAAAGGTTTAGTTGAGAGATTAAGCAATGTAGTGTTCTTTACTTTTCATAGAGGGACCTGTGGGCCTACTGATTGCTAGGGTTATGAAAATCGTATCCCAATAAACTCAAGCTTGTGCTTTAACAAATTGCTGAGATCTTTACCAAAAAAAAAAAAAAAAAATGCTGGGATGACGTAATAGCTTAGGGACGTGCCATAATTGCCTGGCATATGATAGCATTACCGGAACCTTGTGTATATTTAGATGGCGGAGTAGAGTAGCTTCTATTATGGGAAAGATCGTACTTGGGTTGCTCGTCGAGCTAAAGATACTTCAATTCTGAAGGCCGATTGCTTCTGGTGTGCTCGTTCCAATTTTTAGATCAGCTTTCCGGAGTTTCCAATTGGAACATCTTAAATACTTTTTGATGGTGCCTGGATGGCTACATGGATCATGGACAAATTTTAGAAATTTTAGCGTTTATATAATGAATTCTGATTATACATAATTAATATATAGCATCTTATAATGATGTCACGGTTCAACTGCCCAATACAGTTGGTTCGATAAATGGTCCAGATTTTAAATATGAACAATAATTATTATTTTAATATAAAATTTAAAATCATATAATAAATAATGACTGTTCTAATCATAATGTATTTGGTTAAGGAACTTTTATACTGGAATAATACATTTAACGGGACGTCCTCTTGATCTCCAGGTCTAATTATTGCTAACTTGGACCTGGTCCAAATAGACCTTGCCAAATCCTCCGGTGGATAGCACGCCATGTTACCCTCTGTATTTCAAACATTTCCCGATTGTGCGTTACCCACCGTGCGTATGCTCCGCGATTTGCCCCGGTCCACTTGGACCCGGTCCGTGCAATAATTTCTCGATCTCCGGCACCCACCATCCATTCCCCAATCCACACACAACCAGCGGCGGTCCGAAACCTTGTTCCGCCATTCGACAGCCGTGGACCGTCTCAAACTCACAGATCGCAGCCTGGCATCCGGCGTTTTCACCGGCGACCTCGCAATATTGTGCAGAGCGGAATCGTTAATTGTCTGCTACAATTATCCATTGCAAAGTCTATCGAGTCCACATGTTATGGTTTTGGATGTTTCCATCTTTGGAGGTGATGACGCAGGCCCATGGCATGAATATGACGTGCTTCTCATGACGGAGGCACTGCTGGTGAGGAGCAATGTATGAACAAATAGCGATATTTGAACCAACACGATAGACCACTTAATGTGAGGTGGAATAACAACCACCAATTTTGCAACCCCTACTCTGTTTTCTATTTAATAAGATTTCCTAGATGGCCCTGGTGGCCTCCAACTTACATCAAAGAAAACAAAACAAAAAAAAAAAATCACCAATTTTTTTTATTATTTTTCCGGTGGCAACCTCAACTGATATAGTGGTATTTTATTGGTCCGGTGCATCGTTGTACTTTGGTGTAGGTGTGGGATATAATTTCTCCTCTAGTGGGAAGAGGGTGATTTGGTGAGGTTTGGTATGTGGCGCAGTTCCTCCCATGTAGCCTGCGGACGACCTCATAAAGCTATGTTTGGTGGACCCTTTGATGCACTTAGGATGTGGTGAACATTTCAGCAGGGAAGTAGGAGACGTGATGGATCGCATTTATTTATAGGAGATGCAGTTCGCTTTTGTTTTTGTTTTTGCGTATTTCGTCAACTTCATCCCAGTCACCTGGTGTGGAGAGGGAAAGGGCTAGTTTGTAGTCGTCAATTTTTTTGTAGAATGTGTGATGTTTTAAGGTCCCTGGGACATACATTAATTGTTATTGTTCGTAGTTTCGTCTTTTCTCGGAAATCGTGCGGCACGTTCCTTCTTAAACTTAACCCTCGGGAGTTTTTGGCATCTTCAACAGCTCTGTATGCCCTTTGTCCTGATCAGGTGTTTGGAAGAAAACAAACGCAGCCATGCTCATCATGAGTCTATAATTTGAACTTCTCGTGTAGAAATTAGGAGATAAAGGAGTTGGAACCTTCTAAGATGCATGAAGAAAACAAACATGGCCATGCTCATCATGAGTCTATAAGCTCGGGTGATATCTACATATGCTCATCATGTCAACGACGTAATGAATTTTTCAACTACGATTTGAGGGGATGATATCTACATAAGCTCGGGTGAGTGGCTTGAGAAGGTAGGCAGCGCTCAACCACAGAAAACAGAGAATTTTTAGTAGCGACTGACTAGTTTGTGGTCCATGACATGGACAACATGCTTCTCGGGTGGACTTATTGTGTATCACGACGAAACTCCTCAGTCCACATTGCCGGTCGTGGCCCCTTTTGATTCCACGAGATCGATCCCACTTGAGTGGCACACAGGGCAAGCAAAGCCGCCGCCGGCGCATTATCTGTTCCACGTGCCAACATAATCGATCTGCTTTCATTATTGTTGCATGCCATTGTCGTTATTGTTGTCAGATCATGTTGTTAAGGAATTGCTTTAAAATAATTTACGTAATGCTTCCATCTACTGCTGTTCGGTTTGGACATTAATGTAAGGTTTTATGTGTAAAGTCATCTGGCACTTTCGAATGTTTAAAGGCATATACAAATAAATTTAAATGCCATACGATGCTTGCCTGATACCGTGTTCCAAAAGCACTAGATTTGCAAGTGAGCAAGCTCATGATCCCCAGCTGAGCCAAGTCAGTAATAACATTTGGACGCGTTGTACCATAGCGTTCTATATTTGGGAACATCTACGTACCAATTTTGACGTTCACAAGCCATGCCATGCCAACTCACAGCTGCAGGCATATGGGAATTGCATGATTGTTGTTCAGGAGTTGCATTTTGGTTTCGGAGCTAATAATTCAAAGAGTTGATTCTAGCTTACCATATTGTACTCCAAAAGAGAAAAATGCCAACTTCTTCCTCTGCTCGGAAATTTTTTTTCTTAAAAAAAAAAAAAAAAATCTCCCAATCTTGAGGTTTTAAATGACCGATCGATTTCGTGCTTGCATCAGAATCACGACAATACTGTGCGGAGTCGATTCATTGCCAATTCTGAAATCTAGCAAGCCCATGACATTTGAACGTCTGCATGTGTGGAATTGACGACAAAGTCCACGAAGTTTATGATGGCATGCACCTGACGTGTTTCTCACGAGCAATTGATGTGAGATATCCCGGTTCATGCACCTCTATTCCCTTTGGGTTGGTTGTCCATTGTGAGGCGCCACCATACATCCTGGTAGGAACTGGTAACCGTCAGCCCAAAAATGAAGGTCAGGCCAGTAACCTCGAGGGACCGGTAGTGAAATGATTCTCAAATACGTGGAAAGAAGAATAATATTCCAATAGGATTAATATTCTAATACCTGCAAGGAAGAATAATATGTGCAACCTTCTGATAATTCGATACATCCTGATGCATTATTGGAACGGGAATAAGCGGGACAGAAGAAAGCCAATGATTCAAAAAGAGCAGAAATTTTTGAATCAACCTCAATAGGCCGCTTAATGTTGGGTTGAATGAGAACCATCAATTGGCACAGCTCCTTCTCTCTCTCTCTCTCTCTTTTTTTTTTGATACGTACCGACGACCATACCACTCTAGTATGAGTACAGCTCAAAAATTTGCATACCTCTTTCAAGTGCTGGAATATTAATCCTTTGGCACCGTTGGTTGAGACGGGGATCGAGTTGGAGAATCCATACTTGGCATGCACCACGGATATCCAAAAAGATTAATAGGTTGTAAGATGACTTGAGAGGAATTCTCGCCAGTAGCTAATTAAGAATCAAATGACGTGCACCATATGTACTTCTCTTCACTCTGGACTAGATGGGGATCTAAATCGGATCTTGAGTGGAGAGGATGACATCATCCAAGCAAGTGATTGGTGATTTTTCTGAGAAAATGGTGGTTATTCATCGCCACTCGAGTTTGAGCATGAGATTTATTACTTACAAAGAGAGATACCAATGCGCTAAGCTAACCTATCTTGGTAGCAAGCACTTAGGTGGCAACCTTTAGTTCTCTTTTTAGTTTTAGCCACATGAATTTCAATGAAAAAGTTGACTTTTAAGCACAAAGAGAATCTTTCATGGAAACTATTTTTTTGGATAGTAAAAGAAAATTCATATTTGCCAAAAACTTTTTATAGACTAGGTTGCATCAATATTAGTTGTAAACTACTTCCATTTAAGACCATAAAGTAATTAGTTGATTCAAGTTAAGCTCTAGTTAGAAGCAGGGCCATAGAGCCAACCTAAATTGGCTTTGGGTTTAAGATTTACGCCGTCATGCATGGATCAAATATGTCACTTGATTCGGATTTGGATCAGGTTGTCTTTAAATTAGATTTTAGATTTAATGCTATGTTTGATTTTTTTTTTTTTGATGGAATGTAAAGGAAGTAAGATATTTTTTTCACTTAATTTAATTGATTTAAAATAAGTTGTTGGATGGATGTCTGACCAAGACACCACCTCCCAAGATTCTTTCAGTACCACGCGATGCAGCAGGAAGAAAGAAGAAACAAAACAAAAGGAAAAAACAATCAAAATACGTGGATCAGCCACAAAAGGGCTCGCCTCCACGGGGCATGCAAACTTTACTATGAAAAAAAAATTTTACAAGAGGAGACCTCACCCTCAACCCTTGTACACCCAATTCTCTCTCTTCTCGGATTCGTACGGCTCCGTACGATGCGAAAAAACCGAACCACACACACCTCTGTTTCGTCACAGGCCTTTTTAAATGCTTAAACAGAGTTTAAACCTAATCTAATTAGGTTTAAGAGTCCTAAACAAGCCAAATCAGCGTCCCAGACCGTCGGATCAAACCCGGGAGCCACCTGGGCCGTTGGATCGCGCTCCGGTCCACGGAATAGTGCCGTGGACCGCGAGAAACGCGTGGGAAACGCCCACGCGGTCCACAGGCAGCGCCGTGGACCGCCCGGTCCACGGTGGACCGGGGCAAGGGGGCCAGTAGGCCATGGGCCTGGGCCGGCCCGCGCCTGCGCGCGCCTGGGCCGCGCGCCCGACTGGGCTACGCGCCCGCCTGGGCCGCGCGCCCCGCTGGGCCGCGCGCCCACCTGGGCCGTGGGCCTGGGTCGCGCGTCCCGCGCACCGCCGCCTGCGGCCACGCCGCTGCCGCCCGCCGCCGGTTGCCGGCGGTCCTCCACCGCTTCGATTCTCGTGCCAACTTCAAAAGCTCGTATCTCCTCCATCCGAGCTCCGTTTCGAGTGATCTTGGTCTCGTTGGACTCCGTTTTTCGCCGCAAACCTCGCTGTGGGCTCAATATGGGCTGAATCTCGAGGCATCAAATCCTAACAATCTCCACCTCGACTCGATATTCGGCCTCCTCCAAACTCCGAGAGCTTCTGGATCTCCTCGCCCCCATGCCCTGGGGCAATCGCCTGCTGATCATGGATGGGCAAAAATGGGAGTCGAGCCAGGCTGCTCGATCCCATCTCCATCGTATGCTGTGCTCCTCCTGACCTGAGACCTGCTCGGGGCATCATCCTGCGGCAATAGGAATCTCACCTTGCGACGTCGCCTCTCATCCTCCCGAGTCTCCTGTCTCGTGCCCGATCCGCCTCCTGGAGCTCCATCTCGCTCTGGGCTCCACCTGGCTCCCGATGCTCCACCTCGCACTGGGCTCCCTGCCAGATAATAATGTCCTCTGCTCCCCTTCTTCCCCTCCAGCACAATCCTATCGCCGCGTAACACCCTCAGGATTCCTCCACCAGCTACCGTCCCGTAGCCTCTCGAATCCAGTCTGCTAAGTGAGATAAGATTCTGCCTGAAATCGGGTATGTATCGGACCTCCCCCAATCTCTTCACTGCACCGTCATGTGTCCTCCAGCTGACCGTCCCAATGCCTCTGATCGCACAGCTCGATCCATCCGGCAGATATACAGTGCCCTCACTGTTCTCCAGGGAGTCAAACTGCTCCTCTCTGCAACATACATGATAGGGGCATGCAGAATCTAATATCCACTGCTGGGAAGAAGTAGATACCTCGTCAGATATCTCCAGGACATCTCCATCTGAATCGCTGCCGGCCGTCGCTACAGCAGCCACCGTCCGATTTTTCAGTTGAGGGCAATCTCTGGCTAGATGCCCCAACTCTTCACACCGGTAACATCTGGTTTTGCTTAAGTCCCTCCTGGACTTGGACCGCCCTCGTTACGATCTCCTGTCGCTCTGTCTACCGCCTTCTGCTCCTCCAGAAGCCACCAAAGCTGAGCTACCGCCACCTGAGCTTGAAGCTGGATTCTCCCTCCTGAGAACCTCGTTCTGGAGTATCGCCGCGGTGACCTCGTCCATCTTGATAGTGCTCTTCCCCACTAGAAGAGCAGTCACCAAGGACTCGTACGAAGGGGGAAGCGACGCCAGCAAAACCAGCGCCCTGATCTTCTCCTCAACGTTCTCGCCAACGCTGAGAAGGTCGGTGAGGATCTTCTGGAAGTGGCTGAGATGCTCCTGCACGCTTTGTCCCTTAGTCATACGTAGTTGGTAAAACTGCCTCCAGAGGAAAAGAGTGTTGGTGAGAGACTTCGCCATGTACAACTCCTCGAGCTTCGACCACAGCACCGTCGGAAAAGTCTCGCTCAGCACATGGATCACTACCTCATCCGCCAGGTACATGCGGATGGTACTCACCGCCTGCATCTGTAGCCGTTTTCAATCCCGCACCTCCATGGTGGTCGGCTTCTCATCGCACAAGAGAGCATCGATCAACCCCTGTTGGATGAGCACGCCCTTCACCCTTGCCTGCCACAAGGAGAAATTGCTCTTACCATCGAACTTGTTGATCTCCATCTTGATTGTTCCTGTTTTCTCCATCTTCAGTCTTGCTCACCACCACTGCAATCTGCGTCCTTGTACCAATCTGGCTCTGATACCACTTGTTGGGTGGATGTCTGGCCAGGACACCACCTCCCAAGATCCTTTCAGTACCACGCGATGCAGCAGGAAGAAAGAAGAAACAAAACAAAAGGAAAAAACAATCAAAATACGTGGATCAGCCACAAAAGGGCTCGCCTCCACGGGGCATGCAAACTTCACTATGAAAAAAAAATTTTACAAGAGGAGACCTTACCTTCAACCCTTGTACACCCAATTCTCTCTCATCTGAAGTTTCCCTCACAAAAGCTCTCTCTCTCTTGGAAACCCCCCTGAACCCCTGAAGAGCCTGGCGACCGCTGTCCAGGAGCCTCCTGCTCCTTCTCTCACAGCGCTCTCGCCTCTCTCTCTCTTCTCGGATTCGTACGGCGCGAGAAACCAACCCTCTGCCTTCTCTGTTCGTCTCAGGTAAAGGGTTAAACAGAGCTTAAAACCTGTTTAGAGAGGGATTAGGAGTCCTAAACAAGCCAAATCAGCGTCCCAGACCGTCGGATCAAGACCGGGAGCCACCTGGGCCGTTGGATCGCGCTCCGATCCACGGAATAGTGCCGTGGACCACGAGAAATGCGTGGGAAATGCCCACGCGGTCCACAGGCCGCGCCGTGGACCGCCCGGTCCACGGTGGATCGGGGCAAGGGGCCAGCAGGCCATGGGCTTGGGCCGGCCTGTGCCTGCGCGCGGGCCCGCGCGCCCCGCTGGGCCGCGCGCCCGCCTGGGCTGCGGGCCTGGGTCGCGCGTCCCGTGCGGTCTTGGGTCACGCGTCCCGCGCGCCGCCGCCTGCGGCCGCGCCGCTGCCGCCCGCCGCCGGTCGCCGGCGGTCCTCCGCCGCATCGATTCTCGTGGCGACTTCAAAAGCTCGTATCTCCTCCATCCGAGCTCCGTTTCGGGTGATCTTGGTCTCGTTGGACTCCGTTTTTCGCCGCGAACCTCGTTGTGGGCTCAATGTGGGCTGAATATCAAGGCGTCAAATCCTAACATAAGTATATGCACAAAAGCAAAAAAAATTTGAAATAAGAGAAGAGAAAAAGAAATTAAGATGAAGCTAAAAAGATATATAAGTCCAAATACGGCGATATCCTTCAATCAAGATGTTTTCATAGATGAAAAGAGTGGATAGTCCTTTGCAAAATCAAAAAAATAAATATTTGTCGATGAAGAAAGATTCTTTTGTTCTTCTCGAACAAAATATATAAACATAGAAGCATCAATAATTAGTTTCATGCTTTGCATGAGCTTGGTTGAATATATTTTTTTCTCTAAGACATTCACAAGATGTGAAGATTAGATAGCCATTCCCTAACATTTAGATAAGATCTCAAAATATTTTAAAAATTCTTAATGAATGGATATCTAATGAGAAGATGAGAGATAGATCCTGCATTACAATTATATTACTGTAGTCAACGTTGCTTTGTTAGAAAATAGAAATAACAAAAGGATCTCAGTGTTTTGATTATTTGTTTCTGTTAAATAAATCTATCAGTCAAATAAATTCTAATAATTACAGCGTCGGCTTGCTCGTAGCCTCGTACGTGAAAAACGCGACAACGAAGGGTGGCTTGATCAGCCTATTCCTGACCAGTGTATTTGGCCTATTTGACTGTCCTTTTCGGAAAGGAAGGCTGAGGGGAGAAGTAATACCCTTGCACAACGTCTGGTGCCGCGCGTACCGTCCCGCATCACACTATAAGTACACCCTCCAGGAATTCAGTCAAAGGCCATCAGATGTATCGATCTACTCGTAATTTTCTTCTTCTTCCTCCTCCTCTTCTTCTTCTTCCAAGCTGTGCTTCTGGAAGGCATGGATGAGTCATTGCAATGCCTCGTCGAGAGGGTTAAGGAACGGGTTTTCTTTCCCTCCTCTGACGTGCACGCCTTCTTGCCATCGTCTGCCTACGAGACTGCATGGGTAGCCATGATCCCCATCCTGAACGCCGTCGTCGTCCAATGTTCCCAAACTGTTTAGTTTGGGTGCTCCACAACCAGAACCATGGCGGGTCATGGGGAGACCTTGATCTCACCATAGACCACCTCACCGCCACTCTGGCCTGTGTTATTACGCTTAAGACCTGGAACGTTGGGTCCATAAATATAGATGAAGGTAACACTATGTCGCGCGTCTTCGTTGCTTTCATTCTTCAATGGTTCGGACTGACATTCATTGACAGAAAAAGTGCAAAAATTGAAAAAGAAATATAGTCTAATTCCCACCCCTCCTCCACGTATACGGAGGTTCGCTCCTCAAAAGTAAATAATTAAATAAATAAAGGATCTTCGGAGTTGGATCAAATGTTATTGTTTTCTATTTACTCTACATAATTCTATTAGCTGATGCTCCCATTGTTATTATTCTCATAAGATGAAAAACTGTCACATCATTTCACTTTTTCAGAATTTGAATTTCTTGTTGCTACGGTGAATACAAAAATTACACGCACACACATATATGTTGCGGCCAATCGCCTCGTCGCCCGATCGCCGGGAAGCGTGCACCTGCAAAAAAAGTCCGCACTGACCGGAGGCGGCTCCGGCGGGGACCCTCCGACGGTCAAGTCAGAGAGGTGACTGGGCAACAGTGAAATGCAGACAGAGAGCTCTGAGAAAGAGAGAGGGAGAGAGAGAGAGAGAGGAGCGAGCCTGCGTATGTGGGAGAGACGGGCGGATCGATCCCTTGCACTGTTGCCTTCCCCGGTATATATAGTGGAGCACGGTATGGCGCCATCATTAATGGCGCGGACAAGTGAGGAACTGTCAACTCACTGTAGACTGTCAGAGCCGCCGTGAAAATGTCATGTCGCCGTGTAGCCGTCTAATCACCAGGGTTGACCCGGCTCTCGACGGGACAATGCCCCTAGGTAACTGTGCCGCATGTCCGTGTCAGAGCTGACAACGTCTGGCGGCCGTACGGTGGTTGGTGGAGTCTGCCGACCCAAGGTCGGTGGCCAGCAGAGTGGCGTCGGACTCCTCCGTCGGTCGGCGAGCTTTATGTGGGTCGGCTACCGGACCTCTGGGTTTAGTCGGTCGGGAATGGACCGTGGAATGGCCGCAGTTAGCCGCTGATGGCGTCCGTCGGCCTGTCGCCCGACTTACGATCGGCCAGTCAGAGTCGTCCGTCGGGCCGTTGGTTAGTCGGTCGGGCTGCCAGCCGGTCGGGTCCTCCGATAGTCGGTCGGTCGATCGGGCCGCCAGCCGGTCGGGCCCTCCGATAGTCAGTCGGTCGGTCGGGCCGCCAGCCGGTCGGGCCCTCCGATAGTCGGTCGGTCGGTCGGTGGGTATCCCCCAACAGTTGCCCCCCTCCACTCCTAAGTCGGGTGGAGAGCTGGCCGATGCCTTCATTCGGGTAGCAAGACCGGGCGACTGGGAGTGGATTTGTCGCATGTGCAGATCCGACCGTACCGCCGGACTGATCCGTTGTCTGACACCTCACGAATCCCAAGTGATCCGAACGTCTAGTCGATGCCAGAAGTCGCGCCGGCGTCAGGTGTCAGATGCCACGTCTTGTCGTCGTCATCGTCACGTCGGTGTCAGAAGATCGGGCGCCGGACGATACGGCGTCAGTCGATCGGATATTCGGCGTCGATCGTGGGTGAGGCGTCCCATCGGGAACGCGGACCGGCGCGGGCGGCCGACTGCGGAGCCAACCCCCGCGCGCCGCGTGTCATGGTAGTTGGCCGACGTCCGCTCCGGCATTTAATGAGGGCGGTGCGGGCGTCCCGGGACGAAGTGCGCCGAATCCTCAGCCAACCGGCGGGCGCCACGCGTCGCGCATCTGGAGGTCTTTGGTCGGCGCGGGAGCATCTCGGCCGTCGGTCGGCCCTATATATATAGGACCTCCCGGACCCGACCCACACTCGCCATTTGCTGGGGAAACTCTGTCCGGGCGATTTCTGGTCGTCGCGGGCAGAGCTCTTCTCTACTTCCGGAGGGTCCATCGGGTTCGTGGTCCCCTCTTCTCCTTCCTCTTCCCTTTCTGCTCTTTTGGTTCCTGCATAATGACCAGGAAACCGACCCAAGGAGCTCGGTCGGGGAACCCGACCGACGACTCCCGATCGGCTCCGGAAGATGAGGCTTCCTCGCTTTCGGGGCCGAATGTCGATCAGCTTCGGGAGCACTATCGCATCCCGGAGCAGTTTCGGCTCTCCGCTCCAGGGGCCGGCGGTCGGGTCAACAACCCTCCGCCTGGCGACCTGGCGCTATATGTCGAAGACCTTCGCGCGGGTCTTCGGCTCCGATTCCGGAGTTCGTCCGGAATCTGCTTGATTACTACGGACTCTGTCCGGCGCAGCTGGCGCCGAACTCTGTCCGTCTGATAATCTCCTTCGCGCTGTTGTGTCAGCTTTGCCGACCAACCCTCGCGTTTCCCTCTTCCGGGTTCTTTGTGCTCCGACCCCACCCTAAAGCCCGAGGGTGGTGGCTCTTCAACCCCCGGAAGGGTCTTGCTTCATAACCGGTCTTCCATCGTCCATTCATGGATGGAAGAACCAGTTTTTTCATTTCTTCTCTTCTTCTTGGGGCTTTCCTTCCGCTGGGGTGTACCCCGAACTGAGGCCAACGACAACAGTCGGGTCGACGTGGACGACCGGGAGGACTTCCACCGACTCAAAGACATGTCGGTCCCGAAGCAGAGGGAGCTTGTTACCGAGCAAGCTCTCTATGATGCCGGCCTGAGTCTGGTCCCCCGAATAGGTATCGCCCGATCCCCAGCTTTTCTTTTTGTTCGGCTTTAGGGTAGTTCTGGTCCGGCCTTTGACACTGGTCGGTTTTGCAGGGACACCGCCGAGGATGAGGCCGACCGATGCCGAGATTCGTCAGTTTGCCGCCGCGAGGAAGAGGCCAGCGTCGGGGGCTGGCCCTTCGCGCCCTTCCAAGAGACCAGCCCCAGTCCCGCCGACCGTGGAAGCGTCGGCGACCGAGGGGTCGGAGCCGATCATAGCCCTCGCGGCTCCGACTGTCCGAGTCGAGGAGAGGCCGACCGAGGAAGTGGCCGAAGGAGTGTCAGCGGTTTCGCCGCCGCGGGTGGAGCCGGATGTCGTTCGGGAAGCCGAACATCGTCCGGAGGCGTCCGCTGGCGCAACGGGGGGCGCCGGGTCGAACTCCAGCATCCCATCCTGCCAGCCCCTCGGTCGGGGCAGCTGATCGGGGGAAAGCCCCGATGGAGCCCTCGGAGGAGGAGAGATCAATGCCCCCCAGCGCATACTACCCTGAGGGTGCATCGGCCTTAGCCGACCACAACCTTGCGAGGAGGTTGTGCCAGGGGATCCTCCTCCCTACCGACGTTCAGTCGTTGCGGTCTCGGCAGGTGACCGAGATGCTGTCGCGGTTCTACCCGACAATGGTGGAGGTAAGCTTCGCGTCACCTTTTTCCTTAGAAGAATTTTTGCTTGCCACATAATTCTGACAAAGCTTTTTTCCGTCGGCAGCTGATCTTCACCATGTCCGAGTTGGAGGCCGGATACCGAAGGTTCGGCGACGTTCGGGCAGCCTTCAAGGAAAGGTCGGCGGCGGCCGAGGCCGAAAGAGCGAGGCTGGTCGACCAACTGCAGGAGTCGGTCGACCGGGAGGCCAAGTTGACGGACGAGGTCTCCCGGCTTATGGCCGAACTGAAGTCGGCCAAGAAGGAGGCCAAGCACAAAGGTCGGGTCGTGCGTCGTCTTCGACGCGAACGGGACGGTGCCACCTCCGAACTCCAAGGGGAACGCGAGCAACTTCGGGCCAGCCTGGGGAAGCTCGCGGAAGCCGAAGAGGATTGTCCATCGCCCAGATCGACGCCGAAATTGCTAGGGCCGAGGCGGAGTTGGCGAGGGAGGAGCTGGCCCACACTGAGGACGAGGCACGGTCGGCGAGGGAGTCGGCCGATCGTGCGGTTGAGGACTTCCGGGCCTCCGACCGGTACAAGGAGGAGATGCTCGAGTCGGGCTTCGCCTCCTACCGGGTCGGGTTCGAGGACGGTCGGGATGCCGTCCATGCCTTGTACCCGGAGGTGGACGTCAGCCGAGTCGTCCCGCTACTCGCCGAAGAGGAGGGAACCGAAGAGGAGGCCGACCATCTGTCGGGAGGCGTCATCCCAGCGGAGGAAGCCGTCCCGGAGCAGGAGCCGACCGAAGGTCCCTTGCCGACTGAAGGACATCCTTCTGCCGTTGACCCAGCGCCGCTCACGGTCGAGACGCCGATTCTTCCCGATCCTCCGTCGGTCGAAGAGATAACCAGGACGAATGATCGGTCCAGCCGACCGTCTTCCTTTTGTTTCTTCTTGAAATACATGTAATCGGGCTTCGGCCCGACTTTGTAATTTCCTTTGATCAATGAATGAAATTGTCTTTTCTTGTGTCTTTTGTTTGAAATGTTTCTTATCGCTATAATGTCGAACCCTAGTCACCAACTTAGAGAAGTCGCCAACTCGGGTAAGTCGGTAGGACTTAACCGGCTTGCACAGCTCCGAAGTAGCTTGTGTCCCGACTTTAGGTCGGTTTCCAATAATTGTAGTCGCCGTTCGGGCGCATCTGTTAAGTCGGGAGCCGACCGAACCTGGTAAAGGTTCGGCAGCCGGACCTCCGTAGATGCACTTAGTCGATCATCGTCCGGCGAGTGTCGGGGGCATGATAGTAAGTCGGGTCCCCATGCTCTTGCGTCGGGTTTCATGTCCTTTGACAGACGGTGGCAAGCCGAGTGTCGTTCAGCCGGCCGTAGGTCGGTCGGCGAGTAGTGGGTGCGACTAAGGTCGCATCATGTGATAGACGGTGGTAAGCCGAATATCCCTCGACCGGCCGTAGCCTGGTCGGAAGTCGCGGCAATAGCCGCGTGGGCTTTTAGCCTTTCTTCGGTCGGGGCCCGATCGGCCAGTCGGCCGATGGATTCTGCCCGAAAATTCGACCGTAGAAGGAGTATGAACTCCCGTCATCGTAGATGCATCGGTCCGTGTAAGGGGCCGATGTGTCGTCGGTGCCAGGTCCGCGTCGATGCGTCGGGGCTGAGCGCCGATCAGTAGTCGAAGAGTTAGAACTCCGATTTTTCAAACTGAACTTGTATTCCGACGATTGAATTACAGAATTCACTGGTAATACAGCTTCAAGTTGTCGGCGTTCCAAGTCCGGGGAATGGGTTTCCCCTCAAGGGTCTCCAGCCGGTAGGCCCTCGGCCCGAAGGTGTCAGCAACCTTGTAGGGTCCTTCCCAGTTGGGAGTCAGCTTCCCTGGTCCAAGGGCTTCGACACTTCTGCCTTCCTCAAGACTAGGTCGCCAGGCTTAAAGAGCTTTGGTCTGACCTTGGCGTTGTAATACCGGGCGACCCTCTGTCGGTATGAGGCCATTCGGATTTGAGCCTCATCTCGCAGTTCGGGGAGAAGGTCTAGGTCGCCCTCCGGCTTTCGGAGTTGTCCGGCTCGCGGTACTGCTCGACCCTTGAAGATGGCAGGCCAATCTCGAGCGGGATCATGGCTTCTGTCCCGTAGGCCAAACTGAACGGCGACTCTCCGGTTGGGACGCGGGGGGTCGTTCGGTAAGCCCACAGGACGGAGCCCAGCTCGTCGACCCAGAGGCCTTTGGCTTCGTTCAGTCGGGTCTTGAGTCCATGGAGCAGGGTTCGGTTCGTCACCTCAACCTCGCCGTTGGATTGTGGGTGCCCGACTGAAGTTAGTCGATGACGGATGTGGAACCTGGCGCAGAAGTCCTTGAAGTCTTGGTTGTCGAATTGCCGTCCGTTGTCGGTGATGATGGTGTGCGGCAATCCGAACCTGAAGATGATGGACTTTTGGACGAAGTCCTCCATCTTCCGCTCGGTGATCTGCGCCAAGGGCTCGGCCTCGACCCACTTCGTGAAGTAGTCGATGGCGACAACGATGAACTTCCTTTGGCCCGACGCCGGTGGGAAGGGGCCGAGAATATCGACTCCCCACTGAGCGAAGGGCCATGGAGCGACAATGGGAGCGATTTGGCTGGCCGGTTGGTGCTGAATATTGGCATACTTCTGGCATGGCTCGCACCTTCGGACCAACTCTGCCGCATCCTTCCTCATGGTCGGCCAGTAGTAGCCCTGTCGTAAGACCTTGAAGGCTAAGGACTTGCCCCCCAAGTGATTCCCACAAATTCCTTCGTGAACCTCTCGGAGGGCGTAGTCAGCGTCGGTCAGTCCCAAGCACCTGAGCAGAGGGAGGGAGAACGACCTCTTGTAGAGTCGGCCGTCCATGATCACATATTGCGACGCCGACCATCGGAGTCGCTTGGCCTCCGCGGGATCTTCGGGACTGGTCCCGTCGGACAGGTACCGGACGATCGGGTCCATCCAACTTGGTTCAGACGTTAGCTGCTGTACTTCTTCGACCCGATCGATGCTCGGCTGTTGGAGGTTTTCGACAAACGTCCGACCCAAAGAATCATAGGCCGACGTTGCCAATCTGGAGAGAGCGTCGGCACGGGCGTTCTCCGTCCTGGGGATGTGGGAGATCTCGAAATGCCCGAGCGGGCCACGAGATCCTTTACCTTCTGAAGATACTTGATCATGGTCGGATCTCGCGCCTCGAAGTCGCCCTTGACCTGCCCCACGATCAGCTGAGAGTCGGAGAATGCCCGGAGGCTGTCGACGCCCAGTTCCTTCGCCATCCTCAAGCCCGCGAGGAGTGCCTCGTATTCGGCTTGATTGTTGGAGGCCTTGAAGTCGAACCGGAGGGCGTATTCGGTGACTACCCCATCCGAGTTCGTGAGCAGGAGCCCGGCCCCGCTTCCCTGAGCGTTGGAGGCTCCGTCGATGTGAAGTACCCAGGTGGAGATCGGGTCTGGCTCAGAGGCCGAATCTCGTCCCGGGCCTTCAGCTCCCGACCTTCGGTCGATCGTCGGGCATTCAGCGATGAAGTCGGCCAAGACCTGAGCCTTCAAGGCAGGCCTCGGTCGGTACTGAATGTCAAACTCGCTAAGCTTCATCGCCCACTTAGCGAGTCGTCCGGATGTGTCGGGTCGGCGCAGTACGGCCCTCAGGGGCTGGTTGGTGAGTACCACGATGGCGTGGGCCTGGAAGTATGGTCGGAGCCGCTGCGCGGAGACGGTCAGGGCGAAAACCATCTTTTCCGTCTCTGAGTATCTGGCTTCGGCGCCGTGGAGCACTTTGCTGGTGTAGTAGATGGGCTGATGGGTTCGGCACTCGTTTTTCCGAACGAGCACCGAACTGATCGCCTCAGAAGATGTGGCCAAGTAGAGATACAAGGTCTCCCCGACCTGCGGCTTTACGAGCAGCGGCGGGGAAGCCAGGTACCTTTTCAGGTCTTCAAAGGCCTGTTCGCATTCATCCGACCAAGAGAAACCGTTCGCCTGGCGCAGGGTCTTGAAGAACGGGAGGCACCTTTCAGCTGATCGGGAAATGAATCGGCTAAGAGCGATGATTCTTCCGTTCAGTTGTTGGACCTCCTTCTTGGTGTTCGGATGACGCATGTCGAGGATCGCCTTTATCTTCTCAGGGTTGGCCTCGATCCCTCTCTGAGAAACGAGGAATCCGAGGAACTTCCCCGAGGTCACCTCGAAGGCGCATTTGGTCAGGTTGAGCTTCATTCGGTGTCGTCGAAGGGTGTGGAAGGTCTCCTCGAGATCCTGAACATGGTCCGGGATCTGCGTGCTCTTTACCAGCATGTCGTCCACGTATACCTCCATGTTGCGCCCGATCTGGTCTTTGAAGACCTTATTGACGAGTCGCTGGTAGGTGGCGCCGGCATTCTTCAATCCAAAGGGCATCACCCGATAACAGTAGAGGCCCTTGGGGGTCACGAACGCGGTGTGCTCCTCATCTTCAGGCGCCATCCGGATCTGATTGTACCCGGCGAAGGCGTCCATGAAGCTGAGCAGTCGAAATCCGGACGTCGCATCCACCAGCTGGTCGATCTTCGGGAGTGGAAAGCTATCCTTCGGGCATGCTCGGTTGAGGTCGGTATAGTCGATGCAGATCCTCCACTTCCCGTTGGCTTTCTTGACCATGACGACATTGGCGAGCCAATCGGGATACGTGGATTCCCGAATGAAGCCTGCTTCGAGCAGCTTGTCCACTTCTTCGTCAATGGCCTTCTGCCTTTCTGGGGCGAAGGACCTTTTCTTCTGCCTCACCGGCTTCATTGTCGGGTCGATGTTGAGTCGGTGAGTAATTGTTTCTGGAGGGATGCCCGACATATCTGCTGCCGACCATGCGAATATGTCGGCGTTGGCCGTCAGCAGCTCTGCCAGTCGGTGGCGTTCGGTGTCGGGCAATTGAGACCCGATCCAAACTTTTCTGTCGGGATTTTCTCCTATCGGGATCGCCTCGAGCTGCTCGGCCGGCGAACCCCGCTCTTCCTCCTCCCGTTGATCCAGTTTGTCGATTGTCAGGGGATCCTTTGTCTCGTCGCTTTGGGCGGAGATTTGGAAGCATCGTTGGGCGAGCTGTTGACCTCCGCGCATCTCTCCGACTCCGTTTTTGGTCGGGAATCGAACAAGGAGATGGTACGTCGAGACGATCGCCCTGAGGGCGTTCAGTCCGGGTCGCCCGAGTATGGCATTGTAGGCCGAAGGAACTTGGACGACCGCGAAAATGAGGGAGACTGTGCTTTGCCGTGGTTCGGTACCGACCGTCACGGGCAGGGTGATTTCTCCTTCTGTCGTGACGGTGTCTCCGGCAAAGCCGATCAAGGGCGTGGAGACCCCACTAAGTCGATCAGTCGGTAGTCGCATTCGGGAGAAGGTCGAGTAAAACAAAACATTTGTCGAACTTCCATTATCAACAAAAATTCGTTTTACATCATAATTGGCTATTGTCGCCGACACAACAACAGCGTCGTCGTGGGGAGTCTGGATGCCCCGAACGTCGTCTTCTGAGAAGGTAATCACGTCGTCCGGGCGTGGCTTTTTCGTCGGCTCCCCCCCTGTAGACGTCCCCGATCCCAGCCGCTTGGAGATCATGTTGATGACTCCAGCCGTCGGCTGGTTAGTCGGCGCCCCTTCAGTCGGCTGGGGGCGTCGATCGGCAGTCGGTCGGGTCGGCGGACCCTTTCGAAATTTGCCGAGATACCCCCGACGGATGAGATTTTCGATCTCATCCTTCAACTGGATGCATCGCTCGGTGTCGTGGCCGTGGCTCCGATGGAACCGACAGTACTTCCGATGGTCGAGGCCCTTTGCCTTCAGAGGCGGAGGCCGTCGCAGGTATTCTTCCCCTTCGATCTCCATCAAGATCTGCGCACGGGGAGCGGAGAGAGGAGTGTAGGAGTCATACCTGGGACGCACCGACCTCGGAGTCTGTCGGCGGGGTGATTTTTGGATCTGTCGGGGGGGAGAAAGCCGACTATCGGCCGGGGGCCTGCTTGGTTCGGCGGGCTCCCGACCTTTTCTTCGCTTCTCCTTCGGACCCCTGGGCTCGACCAAGCATCGGTCGGACGCTCCTTCGTCCGCGCGCATATACTTGTATGCGCGCTCCAGTAGCTCGGCGTATGTTCAGGGGAGGGTCTTGTCCAGAGAATAAGTAAATCGGGACGACCTCAGGCCCCGCTTCATGGCTGAAACCGCCATGTCTTCGTTGAGGTCCCGGACCTCGAGCGTGGCCGCGTTGAATCGCGCCACGAAGTGTCGGAGCGTCTCGTTTTCCCCCTGCTTGAGGGAGAAAAGGCTATCCGACGTTCGCGGCGGCTTTCGGCTGGTGCTGAAATGGGCCACGAACGAGTGCTCGAGCTGCGCGAAGGAATGGATACTGCCCGATCGAAGACCGGAGTACCAAGCCTTGGCAGCCTTGCGAAGTGTAGCGGGGAAGTCGATGCAAAAAAGAGCGTCGGTTGCCCCTTGAATCGTCATGAGAGCTTTATAGCTCTCGAGGTGGTCGACTGGGTCGGTGGAGCCGTCGTATGGCTCCACGTTCGGCATTTTGAACCGACTGGGAATCGGCTCATCGAGGACCAGTCGAGAGAGAGGCTGGGCAGTCTGGAAGTCGACGTCGTTCGAAGACTTCTGGCCGTCCATCTGCAGTTGGGCGAGCCGGCGGTCGATCTCCTCAAACCGTCGCTCGTAGTCGTCCGCTCGTCGATGCTGGGAGACCCCAGGAGTGGAGCCTCCGGAGGATTCTGAAAGAGAGGCCGACGGTGTGCGCGGCCGCTTTTCCTTCCTCGCCCGTTCCAACGGGGAAGGAGAGGGCCGCTGAGACCGTCGGTCGTCGCGCCGTGGTCGCCCCTCCTCCTCTCCGTGGGAGCGCTGTTGAGAGCGCTCGCATGGAGGCGACAGGGGTCGGCGCGGCCGTCGGCGGCTGCTCCTGGAAGGCATAGGTCGGGCCGCCGGTTGTTGCTGGAGGCTTTTGACTGCGTCGGTCAGTACGGTCATCTGCCGTACGATGGCCGCAATCTGGGCCTCCGTGGTCACTGCAGGGTGCGGAGAGCTAGGCTCCGCCGCCGGTGGTGGTGGAGAGGCCTCTTCCCGGCGGGAAGAGCGCCTTGCCGACCCAGTGACTCTCGATCGTTGAGCTCTTGTCTTTGTCATGCTGTCCCCTACCTGGCGCGCCAATCTGTTGCGGCCAATCGCCTCGTCGCCCGATCGCCGGGAAGCGTGCACCTGCAAAAGGAAGTCCGCACTGACCGGAGGCGGCTCCGGCGGGGACCCTCCGACGGTCAAGTCAGAGAGGTGACTGGGCAACAGTGAAATGCAGACAGAGAGCTCTGAGAAGGAGAGAGGGAGAGGAAGAGAGGAGCGAGCCTGCGTATGTGGGAGAGACGGGCGGATCGATCCCTTGCACTGTTGCCTTCCCCGGTATATATAGTGGAGCGCGGTATGGCGCCATCATTAATGGCGCGGACAAGTGAGGAACTGTCAACTCACTGTAGGCTGTCAGAGCTGCCGTGAGGATGTCACATCGCCGCGGGGGCTGTCAAATCATCAGGGTTGACAATGCCTCTGGCAGGACAATGCCCCAAAATGGTCATGCCGCATGTCCGTGTCAGAGCTGACAACGTCTGGCGGCCGTACGGTGGTTGGTGGAGTCGGCCGACCCAAGGTCGGTGGCCAGCAGAGTGGCGTCGGACTCCTCCGTCGGTCGGCGAGCTCCATGTGGGTCGGCTACCGGGCCTCTGGGTTTAGTCGGTCGGGAATGGACCGTGGAGTGGCCGCAGTTAGCCGCTGATGGCGTCCGTCGGCCTGTCGCCCGACTTACGATCGGCCAGTCAGAGTCGTCCGTCGGACCGTTGGTTAGTCGGTCGGGCTGCCAGCCGGTCGGGTCCTCCGATAGTCGGTCGGTCGGTCGGGCCGCCAGCCGGTCGGGCCCTCCGATAGTCGGTCGGTCGGTGGGTATCCCCCAACACAACCAATTCCAAGAACTTTGTGGTTGTGAAGTAGCCATAGAAAATAATGGCATTTTGAAGGACTGAAGCCCTAAGAGGAATCGTGTGGTAAGCTCGTGAAGCCAAACCCATCGACTCGCAGCCGGTTTCCTCACTTGGTTCCAAGTACGATCTTGATGAATTCTCTACTATGCATAAATTATGACTTGTGTTGGGATATACCGATCGATCTTGATGCCGACTCACCAACGTCGACTCACCGACGGATCACGATGCCGACTCATCCTCTCACGCCGACTCACTGTCGGGCCCGCCTGACCAACGTCCAACTCTGCCGACCGACGACTGTCGACACCGACCGACCGAGTATACGTCGGACGGACAAACCTCCTCCGCTCTCGACTGGTTGGACTGCGGAGCTCGGTATCCGACTTTTGCAAGACACCCGACTAGCCAGACTGGGGAGCCTAATATCCGACTCTCGCAAGGCGCCCGACTAGCCAGACTAGGGAGCCTAATATCCGACTCTCGCAGCACCCCCGATTATCCTTCGGAGGGCACCTGGGCTGTCACCCAGCATCCTTCGATCAGACCCCGACATACAGTCGGCCGACTCCTTCAAACGCCGTACGACCACCGGAGGCTGTCTGTCCTGACAGCAGCGTGCGGCTTAGCCGCCCTGGGGTGTTGCCCCACCTAAGACATGGATTAACCCTAGCGATTTGACAGCTCCACGGCGATTTGACAATCTTCGGCGATTTGATAATTCTCCTATTGCCGGCGCCATTAATGACGGTGCCATGCTGCGCCCCACTATAAAACGGGAAAGGCAACAGTGCTGAAGAGGTCCCTTCGAAACCCCTAACTCTCTCTCTCTCTCTTTTTCGCTGAGCTCCTTGATTCTTTTCTACTGTTGCCTAATTTTTTCTCTGACTTGATCGTCGGAAGATCCCCGCCGGAGATACTTCCGATCAGTGTGGACTTCTTTCGCAGGCGCTCGTTCCCGACGACCAGACGATGAGAAGATTGACCGCAACAACTTGCAAGTGGCTTGAACAACCAAGATAAAAAATTGACTGGGGAAATGTTTATCTGAAAGACGATCATTCTCAAGGCGATAATATTTAAGGGGCACCAACGAACGATCATCGCTTTTGCAAGTTGGTAGCTACAGAAGTATATGACGAACTGCAGTGCATCCGAACTCCACAGATAACAACAGTAAGAATTGGCACCGGCACCACGGGGAGAGTCGTTTCTTTTTCCAAGATGACCATACCACATGCACTCACAGGATCCCCTACGATGAATGTGATTATCGTGAAGTAGTAGTGCACTGTACTGCTTCTAATTAATTCAAAATATGCAATTTGCAGGAGAGACAAAATTATGCAAATTTTGGTCTTTTCTTACATGGAAAGTTTGCCTGATCCAATGATCCGTTGGAATCCAGGCTAGTTATGTTTTCAGATGGTATGATTGCTTGACATTCTGGAGCATGGAAAATGAAGCATTACACAGTTTTTGGGGATATGCATATACAGAAACAAGAGAAGCCGGGAAATTTAAGTTCATGGGGGTTGTCCAAACTAGCATGTTTTTTTTTAACTCCCAAAACTTTGACGGTACTAGGCACTGAGTGTCAATGAGACAGCACTTGAAAGCTTGAACTTCCGAGGTTTTTTGGAGTTCAGTGGCTGAAACAAAAACTCAGTATTTGGCTTCACAGCGACCTCCTTCCATTCTGAAGCTGAAGCCCCTTCACTCCGAAAATCACGGGGTGAATACAAGAGCTGGAGCCTTGATCTACCTGCCATATTATGATATAAGTTAAAGATGGTAAAAACAACAATAATACTAGCATCCAGTTCGCCTCTAACCTACAAATAAAATTTGATAACCATTGTCCATATTAAATTTGTGATTTGATTGGCATATTACATCTATAATATGAGCTTCATCTAATGAGATGTTCAGATACCTCTCAGAAGGTTGTCGCCTTTAATGGTGCCTCAAATTGTACCAAGAGAAATAGCTGAGGCTATGGATGGATCATCACTGCTTAATGTAGTTATTTATTATATATTTAAACTTCTCTTTGAATGTCATGAAGTGATTGAGGGTGCCAACTGGCTCAGTTGGTAAAGTTACTGGGTATTGATACCAGTGACCTGGATTTAGGGAGTGTTTCATTGGGGGGAATGGAGGTCTGGAATCAGAATCGGAATGGATGACTCCTATTTCAATCGTTTGGTTGGGAGGAGTTTCATTCCGATTCCGATTCTGGAGTAGAATGGGAATGGGTCAATCTATATAGAACTCAATCCTTACACTCCTCTATGGATTCAATTTTCCATTCCAATTCCGATTCCGATTCCGATCACAAACCAAACGCTTCAGGGGATTTGATCATTCCGATTCCGATTCCAAGCCATTCCAATTTCCATTTCCATTCTGATTCCAGTTACAAACCAAACGCCCTCTTAAATCCTACCCACATCCGATTTCAACTGGGCTTCCTCCTTTTTCAACAAATGAAAAAGGAGGAAAAAATCGATGGAGAGTAATGAAGTGATTCTATCAAAAAGAAAATCGCTACAAAAATCATAACACTAAATAACCTGGTCCACCAATCTAGAAGCAATAGTTCATGAATTTATGACTGCTGGTGACATTATAACTATGACCAGTGTAAGAAGCTATTTCAGAGGATTTCTCCATAAACATTCCCTCTAATCTTAATATAATTGTTATGTTACATGTTCTCCTAGGAAATTTGATCTGATGCCGAATCAAAATCTTTTCAGCTGTGTGCTGCTATTGAACATAAGCATGAAACTTGACCTGGTTGGACCATAATAATGATTTCATCTATCCAGTATTCTGCTTGTGAAGTAACCATTATTTGAACCTTTGAAAACTATGAGGCATTAAAGGCGAGGCTTGAAGTATCAGATGTAAGCACAATTCTAGTCAATGACTGCATGGTATGCATGTCTTACAAATCGTGCCAAGGCTAGACATGCACCAAAAGAAAAGGTAAACAAGATAGAAGAAAGTTGCACAACCCGATTATAATTTCATTAAAATTAGCATTTTGCTTGTGGAGGTATCATTCCTTGACCCTCTGAAAACTCTTAAGGTGTTAAAGACAAGACTTAAAATGTAAGATATTAATTCAGGTCAAGGGCTGCATGGTACATGTACCTTACAACATCATGCCAAGGTTTGATATGCATTGAAAGAAAAGATAAACAAATTGCAGAAAGACGCACCACAAACAGAGAAAGATGTCCAGGATTCCCAAACATGTTTCATAACTACCATAATCAAACTACTATCTTAAAACATGTTAAAGGCACCTATTGAGTGCTGATAGAAATGATATGTTTGACATAGGCCCATGAGAAGAGTCTTGTTTCTGTTCTGGACAAACCAAAGCTCCCTGAGTTACATAGGCCCAAGCAAGTGACACGTTACATGTCAACCAACTTCTAAAGCAAGACTAGCAACAACTGAAGGGGCTACCGGTTGCTTTCTTGAGAATTCGAACGCCCAAGTTATGTAATGGATGCAAAATTGTCATTGCATATTGGACCAAAAGCTAGATAAATCCATATTATCTCAATGCTTTATACACTTCAAAAATTAAATCATGCTTAACTTTAAAATCCAATTGCACTTGGAAATTGAATAAACAAATGCCATGAGAGGCATAAGGGGTCCAGGTTCTCAAGGTCTTCTGGAAGAAATTCAAAGAACACTCTACTATGAAGAGTCATTGGATGATTTAGATAAAATCAGATCTGTTAATAGTGACAAACTGCAAGATGCAATATGCAATAAGTTTTCCTACATTTCCACCATCATTTCATCATGGCTTTCTATAATCATGTGGTTTGCCATCCCATATAGATGGAGTCAAATCCAACATCCTTTGGATATGGATGGCTCTTTAAGGTTGAGTTTCAAAGCCTCGAGACTAGCATATGCTCAATGGATATGCATTAGCCTCATGCTGCTATGGCTACTGTTATTCATACAACACTCGTATTGTGGGGGTTGCCATACTTAAGTGGATGGTAGTGCTCCATAATCATCAAAAATGTTGTGAGCCAATGAAATCATGAGACAGTAACAAAATTGGTGACTATAAGAACTTCCCACAGTACTGACAAGTGAACTACCTGTGTATTGTTCATGAGAAACATATTGATATGGATGACTGTGAATTTAAAGCTTATTTGTATCATCAAGTGGCAAGAGTAGTTTCATACTGTTAGCACATGTCGAGTATCAATTAGCAGAGATTGTGAAAATGATTAACACATCATTGGTTTAAAATTTAGTTTATTTGTTATGCATAACAAGGTTATACATTATATCAAGCAGTTAATGGTGGTCTAAGCTAAAAAGACATTGAACAAAATAGTGTATCTTTTGACAAACATACATATATGTTTGCAGGAGTGCATTCAAAGTCTCATAAGTACAACATGGAATGTGCATCTTGCTGGCATGGGGAGGATATGTAGTGCTTTAATATTTTTTTTTCAATAATAGCTAGAAATGCAAACAGTTTCTAGTGAAAGTTATTACTTATAAAATATTTTTTGGCATTTTATTATGCCTTATTATTGGTACCGAGTAACCTAGATTATGCTTGCCAATTATGGTTGCATATGCCTTCTAACTGCCTGATATTCTAGTTCTTATAGAAATATAATGGCCAATGAGATGGTTGAGAAATTACCAAAACCTAACATAGTTGGCTTTTGGATGATGAATTGGCTAACTTTCGATCTCTTCAAATTGCTCAAAGCTAGCATGTCATCATGGTTTCCTTTGAATTCAATGAACTCACCAAGAATGTTTCTATCGCCTCTGAGTTCTAAGCTGCACAGCATGCAGAATATAATCTGATTAGAATTTTTCTCTTCAAGCATGGCATTGGCAGATAGAAAAAAACAAGATTTGTAAAAGTCATGTTACATGTCAACGGAATGAGAAATGGAAGTAAGATGAGACATTAAAAATTTCCCAAGGCTAGAAATTAAAGGACATCAGCTATGAATGCATATGTGGCAGCACAAATAAAAAATAAATGAATTGTCAGCACAAACTAAAGTATAAAGTAAATCTACAATAATAAATGATAAATTAGGTAATGCATAACCAGATATCCATTTGGAAAGTATGTTACAAAACTTCCAAGTGATATTTAAGCAAACTAAACATTTTGATGCACACCTAATATGCTCACACCAATAGGTTCTATACAGTGTGCAGGTAAACACTTGAAGTTAAGTTGTCATTTTCCTGAAAAAACATATGAATCTCTGATATAATGTTAGGCCCCACAGTCATGCTTCAATGACTACTAAATTTATTCGACTGGTCAGACAACAATGACTTTTAGAACAAAAACAGTGAAAAATGGTTGAGCAATCTCTGATGGCTAAATACCTTGAACACTAGTGGGAATTTTGTTTGATACAATTAAGGTACAAAATAAGATTGAATTAGATTAGGAATGAAGCAACAGATCTTATATGTCTTGATGTTCGTAAGCAATTCCAAATATGTTTTGTAAGTATAATTTCTCTTTGGTCTAAAAATTTGCTGAACAAGAAAACATATGAAGCATACATATACTAGAGCCTGAAATCTTATTGAGAAGATTAAGCTATAGATAAGTATGGGATTACCAAAACCTCTGAGTTGAGAAATTATAGTAGAAATTTCTTGGTTAGGTTAAAATCCTGCTAACTTACTGTAACTGACTTCTTTATCTAGATGAAAGAAACACGTGAAGACAGTCTTTCTAAGTACCTTGGTGCTTGCCATCTAAAGGAGATAAAACCTACTACAATTGATCTTTAGTTGTTAAATTATTGTCCATATGTTAACCTATCTTAGTTTGCCATAGACGGAAAAATTCCTACAAGCTCATTGCATTTTTTTAGCTGGGGTTTGGAGCCTCAGACCTAGTTGTGGCTGTGGGTTCAAGGTTTTGAAAACCTATCTCGATCAGTCCCTGCAATACCATCTTCTTGTGAGTGAGATAACGAATAAACAATTTACTTCATTATACTAAACTCAACTTCAATTGCCTGCAGTTTTAATACAATGTGGAGCAATGTCTTTGCTTGTTTAGCTCTTTCTTCTTTGTCTCAAGAAAGCAAGAACCCAGCCCTTGGATTCAAATCCAAAACATTTTATTAAGAAGAATGGGTACTAATAGCTCACTCAGCCAGTGACAAAATGCATGGGTATGAAGTAATCCTAAGTAAATCCATAGTTGTTTCCATGTGAAGCATGTCTACTATTAATAATCATGTATCTCTTGTTCATTCATTTAATTAGCTTTCTTGGATTCTTCCACAAATCAGTGTGGGTTATTATATAATTAGTGAAATAATTGCTGTTTCCCCTCCCTAAAAATCTGATCTTTGGCAATGATCAAACCGGCAGACCAAGATCTTTTCTGTCTCAGTGTTTAAATTGATATGTTTCAATCTGCACACTCCCAGAAATCTACCATTCGTACACTAACATGCATACTGCAGGCACACTTTTTTATGCAACCTTTATGCACTCACATAGTAGCATGTAATTGGAAGCAGTCTTCAAAATGAAGTGGTATCCAAACTCTGAGGACTGCTTCCAATCAAATGCTGTCCTGCCACCACATTAAGGAACTGTGCATGGGCAGGATATGCTTCATTACAAATACATGCAGTCAGACAAATTGAAAAAATTAAAGCATATTGACACACTGACATAAATTCTAAAGCTGAAATATGAACATAACTATAAAATATAACAATTAAAGCAAATAATTACGTAAAAATGCAACAGTACAAAAGACACGCAGAATAACCATCACCATACTCAGAAAAATAATCTCCAAGCTCCTTTGACAACATCAAATAAAAAATAGGAATAGACATGTCATAGAAATGTACCGGTCCCACATTGGCGATGAACCAAGAATAAAAATAAGCTTCTGATGGTCATCCTGCATCTCAGTCTTGCTTCCATGAATTGCATCTTTAATCCAACTAGACACTCCACCTTTTGATTCCGGCTTGAGCTCTCTCCATTTGTCAAAAGAAATGATCTCTGGTTGAACAGCAATAGAATAGGCAGGCCTAAAGAATGACACAACTTGAAGCATGAGCCTGAGTAAACTACAGGAGTAATATATAACACCAACTATTAATTATGATTGACTTGCTAACAGAGAAAATGTATACCAAGTAAATTTATTTCAATTTTTTACTCCTAATTCTCTCAGTTTTAAGTCATAAAATCATATTAAAATGAGAACCCATAAATTTAAGCAGCTTGTCACAAAGCATATATGCATTTCAAGAGTTCAACTGCACCCAATTACCCCAAAACAACAGCTACATACATCAAATCATATCATAAGCATTCAGTATCACACCAACCCAAGCATGGTTTTTAAAGCATTTTACTGACATCACATGGTTCCCCTGGAGGACACAAAACTGGTCAAACTCTGCAATATAAAACGATAATCAAAGTTGCCAGATAGGAAAATGCAAGACAAAAACTGAAAACTAGATCTGGGGTAAAAAAAGGTGCCTGAACAATCCAGGTGTAGAGAAAGGGGCATCCTTGAAGATATATGCAATAAAGCATATCTAAAATATTTGTGAAAGTTGTGGGAGAAAAGAAAATGCCTTAGTGTAGTGTTTAGTGGTCATTTTGACCTGATTTATGAACTTCTTGGCCAAGGACAATAATATGTGTGTACATGCTGGTACACATATTGGTAAGCTCGTCAGAGTAAGAAAGTATGTGCTGTAGAGTATATATACACAATCTTAGGTTGTTGCACTAGATTTTGAATATTTGGACATAACATGATCTAGAAAACAATAATTTATTTTCCTGAGATATATCATGTTAAAAAAAAGGTTCCAGTTCTGCTCAAAATAACAGAATCATATAAAAAAAAGATACATATGGAAAATAGAAAATATGCATGTGAGAACAGAACATGATGCCATCAAAACATCAGTGTTGATTCATGTTCATAAACACCTGCAATTTGGATTTGGGAGTACAACTTTGCCAATCATGTGGCCCTTGAGCAAAGGTACCCCTCTTTGCTCCAAGTATGATTGAAGAATTTCAGCTTGTCTGCCAACTTCAAGCACCTGAATACAGAGTTATTTTAATCTACTATGATCAACAAGAGTGAAGAAGAAAAGGTAATCAAAGAATAGTAATTTGCAATCTAATTTTCAATACTTGAACAAAGTTACAAACATGTAAATCGACCATGATCATGTGGAGCATGCAAGATTCCTATGATTTCATATCATTTGAAACTTAAATAGCATGCATACCAAAGGAAAAGCAGTGGACAAAAGCAAATATGTTCCAAACTTTTTGATTCCTCTTCAATTCTTAGTGTTAAGACAAGTTAGGAAATGGCAAATATTGCTTTTCAAGGTTCGAGTTTTTATCAATTCTAGATCAAAACCAATATATCTTGTTCATTTCATTGATCAAAAGGCCTGACAATATCCTAAAACCATTTCAAAAATGTTATTTCATGTATCCGGTGATTTTGGTTTTTTAATTTAGTTTGTTACTTGGTGGGTTTTATTTTTCCAAAAAGGAGTGAAAAGAAATAAATGGAAACATTTGGTGTAATGTTCATAGCAAAAGGGTTTTCCAATTAAGTGTGGTTGCAATAATGCTGGACCTAAATGGAGTTTGGAAACAATTGAAATTTAGTAGAAATTAGATTTCATATTAGGTGTACCATTCTAGTTAGGTGACATTAGCTACTAATAGGCAAAACGGTGAAGCTAAAGATGTTGTTTAATGTGGATGGTCGATTATATGTTGATACCAGTCACATTGAGAATCTCAAATTCTGAAATAGGCCCTTGAAATTATGATAACAGAGGATGGCAGAAAAAGCATCTAGGATGGTAGTGCCATATGCAGCAAATAAGTGAGAAGCCATCAGCAAGGATAAAGCATAGGCTTTTGTGAAAGGGTAGAAAAAAAGTTGAGGGTGAGTTGAGATGACATAGATGGAAGTTGTGCAAAAGGATTTGTGAAAAGTTTGTGCAGACAGAGGATGTAGCACTTCAATGAATGTTGCAAAGAAGAAATCGGCTAGTAGATCACGATAGCTAGGATAAGGATGGTCAATGACTATAAAGTTAAGCTAACCATCCTTTTGGACTCACTTCACTTGGATTTTCCAATTATGAAATTAATTGAAATGTAACTATTCATCTATTGCCTTGCGCTTCATCTCACTTTAAGGTCTAGGGAAGCAGGCACTGATGTTCAACCAATATCCATGCAACCTAGCTTACGAGCACGAAAGCAGGGTCAGCAAGTAAAAACCTCTTTAGCTATCACCAGAGTTCATTGGCCACTGAAATTTCTTTCCAGTTTATAACTGCCATCAACATAGGATTCTGAAATGCTTCCATTGGAGTTGTAAAATTATAGCAATCAAGTTTACTTCTTTCAGTGAAGCAACTGAATGGGAAAGTGTTCGGAGTAATGTTAGATATGATCTAGCAGCTCTAAATTCCAGCATACATATAGATTGAAATTTGAAATCTTAAGACTTAGAACATGACATAGTGCCTGTTCATACAGATTTCAGATGTGTTTGGTGCATAACTTTTAGAAAACCAAACGAAAATTCAAGAATCCCTCCAAGACACAAGCCCAGCTCCCATCCAAGAAACGAATGCACAAGATGATGCAAAAATTCAAGAAACGAGAATGCATACAGGATCCGGATAGGTTTCCGCCTTATGTTTCTTGTCGCCAATACAAACCCAGCTCCCATCCTTCCCAACCTCCACAAACCCAGAAAAGTTCCTCACCGCCACCACCATCACTTCCCTGCAGCCATAAGTTTAGCCTCTTTCCTTCCTCCACCAAAGAAATTAGAAGTTATAAATAGCAACAAAGAGCCGGAACTAACCTTTTGGTGACAAGAACTACGTCAATGTGCTGCCGGAAGCCGGCGTCAGGATCGGGGATTCGAAGCCCCACGAATGCCTTCCCACCATAGAGCTTCTCCAACCTGGAAGAAGTCAAAGATCAAATGAGCTATTCGGCTACGTTAGGGTTAGGTTTTCGAAGGGGGTGAGCGAAAGATGAGAAGAGTTGGGGACCTGGCGGCGACGGCGAAGCACGCGTTGGAATCGGAGCTTTCGACGTCCGGTACGGCGTCGTCGCCGTAGAAGAGTATCCAGAGAAGCGTGAAGACGACCAGGCCGCAGATGATCTCCAACCACATGGCGATCGCCGGCTCTTCTCCGCAGATTTTTGGGCTCCGGTTGGATCGTTTTGTTGATGCTGGGAGTCGGAAACCGGAAGCGAGTCTGGAAAGATCAACTGAGGAGGAGAATTCGATGCCGACTTCCTAATCGCGGTTCACAGACGAAGTACTTGTGCTGGGTCCTTAACCAAGAAGCAAAATAAATTTGTAACAAATTTAATATATTTCTTGTTTTAATTCGTATAAAATTTAATAATCAATTTATTTGAAAACCTACGGATGGTGTAAAAGGACAGTATATTTTCTTATCAAAAAGGAGAGTATATTTATGATAGCATCTAAAGAATGCGTATCACGGGATCATGGGCCAGAATTCCCAGTTTCATGGTGGCTTTGGATTTTGTAATGGGTTGGGCTAAGTAAGGTTTGGGTTGCTTGGTGAATATAGCATTATGAGGCAGTCTAGCTCACTGATTAGTTTGATTGATGGGCTAAAGCAGTAGTAAATACTATGATGTTGGTTTGTGTTGATGGATTCCGCTAAAGAAAAGTTGTCATTCTCCTGCTGTGGGTGATTAATGTGGTTCTGAAGGATGTTAATTTGTTGGATCTGAAAATTTTCTAGGGAAGCCTTTCTGACAGGATTTTCATAAAATGAAGATTTTTCGGGAGGTATGAAAGGAAATCCTTACAGTTGCTTTTAACCCTAATTTATCGCTTCCATCAAGGTGATCAAGTCATTACATGATGAATTTAAGATGCTTATGAAGACTTTGTTTCAATTATGAGATCCCAATGGAGTCAAGTTGGATGGGCATTGTTTTACTCGGTCTTGTAAGTAATGTGTGTCGAGCCTGTGCTTCAGAACTAGAGCATTCACACAAATCTGATATGTATACAACAAAAAAGATCAGAAAACAAAATATTACCGTATGGTCATCTCATTCAATTCCAAAGAGGTTTATTACAACTAGTGGCACATATGAATTTCAACTTATAATTTATATGTGATTGTGATGTAGATTATACATTTTAAATTTTTTTAACATAGCTAGGTCCTATTAACATTCCTTTTTTTTTTTTTTTTCCCTCAAGAAGAAAGGCTCCATATCCATCCTAACGAGTTGGTCTGGACTTCGATCCTTCCACCAAGTAACATAATGTCAGCAGTTATGCACCTGGCATAGCAAAGCAGCATGGTAAGAGATCCAAGATGTCCATCCATGTCCTGCCCATGGGAGGCCAATGTACAAGGATGGGAGTGAAGCATGTCAGGTCATCGGCCTGCATGATTTTGGTCCTCAAAGCAGCTGCAAAATTCTTCCTCTGGAGATGGTAGAGATTTTTCTCCGGTTAATCATGACGCAGACTTTTTCAAAGCAATGCATGGGTGCTCAAGAATCGTAAACAGAAGCAGTAGCAATGGCCATACACAATCACGATATTGCTGCGTATGTGCTAAATTAAGCTGCCGATTACTATAGCATTTTAGGCTTGTGGGATCGTGATGAGATTCTGCTGACTTAATCTGGGGATTTTATTGTCTGTGTGATATAGAAGGCCAGAAAGGAGATCAAAGTGCTGTGGGGTGGCAAGTCAAGGAGGCAACATCAGGTGACGTGGTAGAATTTGTGGATGATTTGTTGAGAGACATCCCTGGTTGCATGGACGCGTCAGTTTGATGCTCCTCGCAAAGATAGTCTCGCTATGTTCAGGCGAGAGGTGGTAAGAGGTGGTTTTCTGAGTCACTGACATTCAAATAGTTCCCTTATTCATGTGATTTTGCTTTTAGAATCCTAATTGTGATGTAGGGTACATGAAGTACGATATAATCTTCTTAAGTCAGCATTATACTTGTTCTTTAGGATATATGTTAAAAGGTGCAAAGCTTGACCTTCGCAGTTTTCTCCTTGTTGATCTGTGTCCAAATGATACTATTTTTAACAAAAATCTGATCCTGTTATGTTTTGTTTTGTTTTAACATAACCCATATAGTAAAAAATTAGTCTTTTTATATAAGCAAGTCAATGGTCTCCTCCAAGAACATATTTTACTCACGAGTCTCGTAAAAAATTTTTGGAAAAAGCCTACAGTCCTATCCACACCAGAATGTCAAATTCACCTGATGTTTCCACAGGCTTCCAAGCATGTGGGATGGAAGTCTTGGTTGCGGGATACTGTTTGTACGATCTAAATTAGATGTGATAATTGAATCAGATCGAATCATAAATAGATCGAATTATAAATAGATTGGATTAAAAAATCGTCGATCCAAATCCGATCTGTTTATTAAACGGATCAAAAATTCAAATCTAAATCCGTCCTGTTTATTAAACAGGTAATCCAATCCATTTAATCTATTTATTAAATAGATCAAATTAAGTTAAACAGATTAAATAGATTAAATAGATCGAATTATATGGATCAAAAATATGTTAAACAAATTTTAAACAGATTAAACGGATCTTGAATAGATTAAACAGGTCAGGTTAAATGGATCAGAAATAAGTTAAACAGATTAAATAAGTTAAATAAAATATCTGACTCAATTTGATTTGAATATTAAATAAATTAAATAAATTAATCTATTTATGATCTAAATTTATTTAATTTAAATTTAAATTTATTTATAATAAATTAAATATAAATTAAATTAATGAATCGAATCATATTTTGTTAGCTTTAGGCCTAATAGATAGTGATGCAGCGCAATGGTTCGAGAAAATGGTGATGCATGGGAATTGGGGTCTTTGCCTGGGTTTTACGCCAAACCTCGTCCCCCTAAAGAGACGTTTCTGTGCCTAGCGGTACGTTCTTGGCTAGAGATGGTCCGGTCACAAGTACAACAGCGGAATAACATGTCAGTAGGTTCGATGATAGAGTCAAATATTTTTAATCACTATTAGGTTGGTTGACGTTTTAATGACATAAGTTGGAAGGTAGAAAAGTGCTGTTTGGGAATTACAGATTACAAAAAACGATTTTTCCAAACAGGCTTTGCCCCTCCCTTTCAATAATTTTTTTATTAAAAAAAAAAAGATTTTTCCAAACAGAGAAATCCTGTTATATGTTCACTGTAAGATACAAGAGGCTGCTTGTGTATTTCATTATCTCGATAAACTCATGGTGGGATTCTTACCAACAAAAAGAAAAAAAAAACTCATGGTGGGATTCCCCCTCCATTTCATTTCAAAATATTTGCATGACGACGGTCCCCATTATCTTTCAGCATTATGCTGAATGAGCTCTTTTCCACAACTTCTGCAAATATAAGTTAACAAACATAACCAGCAGACCCATTGTAAACAATATCAACCTCTTTTGTCACAATCTGCCCATCAGCTATATATTTGCAAGTTGGGACAGTATGGGTTCTTTTACGCCATGATAATTTTATTTAGAAAAGCCCCCTATACCATAATAGAGTGAGCCAAGCAATCGACACTTAGACCAGTATGACAGGTTCTTGTCCGAATGTGTTTTCATTTCAAACAACCAGCCAATATCATAGTATCTTTTCTTTCGGTTAATGTCAAATACTTAAGATTCATAATCCAGGCCAGAGTCACCCCAAAACGATCTGGATCTCATCCTTGGATCAAGAACAGTTAGGATTGTAAGATCCAATTTATATTACATGTCACACAATGATCACAAGATCCAACTCGATCCAATAACGGCCAATAACTTTTCATGAAATAAAATTGTTACATATTTTTTCTCAATAGACCTAACTCCAAATTTCTTTCAAAAGCAAGACATATATCAAATAAGTCTACCCCAAATCTCAGTAGCCGGAATCTTCTACCTAGGGTGATGCACCAACTTCGAAACCTTCTCAGAATCTCGAAAGCAGACCTACTTCCTAAGCACTTCCTTGCTAAAAGCATTTCTAATGTATCCACTCCACGCCTGCTCGCCCAACCCCACCCAAACCCGCTCCTAACCCCGGCAACTAATTCCCAAACAACAAATATCCAAATATTCCCCGAGAAACATCTTTAAAAGCTTGAACAAATTTACAAATTAATACAAATGAAAAATAATCAATAATGGAAAGAAAGATGTGATACCACTCATGCTATTGCTTATGAAGCATGTTATACTTGCAAGTGTTTTTGGATGCCCCGTTTATCCAAAGGATATCTTGCATCTTCATGGGAGAAACATTTAAGGGCATCATATTTAAGTTAAAGTTATTGTCATGGATTACATCCGTACATGGAATATAATCCATTTAAAGGTGATCTTTGATATCTCAAAAGTTTTGGCCTAAGGAATCAAAGACAGTGCCAATCTCTCTTCTCCTTGGCAAAATGGAAAGCTCTATGTTGTATCATATGGAAACAATCATCAAGCATCTAACAACCCCATAAGGTGTTCCCATGTACCTTCATAAACATGTATCACTACTTAAAGTCTAGCACGCTGATAATGATATTCAAAAAAAAAAAAAAAAAAAAAAAAAAAAAATCAATTCACCATGAGAATGGAATCACATCATCTAATGCATACAAAGAATGGCATATGCTCAACCCTCCTCCCCTTTAGAAGCAAGAAGACCTACATTCAGAACCCGTCCTGCAATTTACCCTTGACACCTTTAACAGATACAAAATTTGTTCTCATGACATCTTCCAAGTAGTAAACTGCAAATTTTTCACCGTGATGCACAAAAAAAAAAGTCCTAGTAACACACCTTAAAATAGTTAATACCCAAACCACATATCATCTTCAATCTCCCCACCCAGTCACCTACCCACAAACTGAAAACACCCCCAAGATACAAAGTTTGCACACTTCCTCATTTTGCAACCGGTACCATAGCCTCTTTAAACACTACGTGCCTCCACCTTCCATGGAGAAAAGTAAAGGCATCAAATTTGTTACTTTTAAATCCTATTCTTTTCATAGATATATGTTCTTTTCCATCCAAAAATAACCCTTTCGTTATCCAGTTATTGCTTGCAAATCTGAGACTTTCCAAGGCATCCAGTGGTCTCTATGACATGTCACCACCATATCTAATCTTATAACGAACCTTAAATTTATCTTATTAGGTTGTCAAATCTAATCTAGTTTAAAATATTTGCCATCAAATCCAACCCAGTTTGCAATATTTGCTGCAACATATAATCGGCCATCTGTGAGGGGTATTTCCACCTTCTAGTTACCTACCAAAAGCTGACTCACTGATCATTGAGGATGGACCGCATTATAGTGTGCACATTCTCCACATATTGTTCCTCTTTCCTTTTTCACCCTCTCAACTTTTTCCCTGCTTTTACTTCTTCCAGTAGAATCTTAATCATATCTTCCATTATTCTTTGCATTTGCAAATATTGAAAACAACCAGTAATAATTAATAACCACAACTAGCAAGCTTAATGGTCATCCACATGTATTTCCCAGTGCTCAAAGAAAAACCAAAACTCATCCATCTCAAATTTCAATTAGAGATTTAGAGAATATATATATATATATATATATTCCAAATAATTGAAAGTCAAATCCATATTTTATGTCTTCTGGGTTCCTAAAAGTTCGTGTTGGCATGCAGCTGAGCTAGTTTAGCATTCTTAGCTTTCTTCTGCTTGTTAGCTAACATGACCTTACCTTTATTATGTAAAATGATTTTCAGGAGCTCCACTAATTAACATAACACTTCTCTTCTTCCATTTTAAACAGCACAAAATGACTCCCAACTATATATATATATATATTCCAAATAATTGAAAGTCAAATCCATATTTTATGTCTTCTAGGTTCCTAAAAGTTCGTGTTGGCATGCAGCTGAGCTAGTTTAGCATTCTTAGCTTTCTTCTGCTTGTTAGCTAACATGACCTTACCTTTATTATGTAAAATGATTTTCAGGAGCTCCACTAATTAACATAACACTTCTCTTCTTCCATTTTAAACAGCACAAAATGACTCCCAACTATGTTGTACAGGCTCATATTAGTCACTACCTATTTATTTATAAAAGACTTCAGGAAAAGACTGGCAATTTAAGCAGATATTGAAGTATCACAAGACTGTTGCATCCCCACCTACAGGGACCTATCATGAGCAACCAATCTGCACTACAGATCTTAAAAGTCCCTTCTTGTTATGATGCCATCATAATAAGAAAAGAACAGGCGCTCCTCATGCATCAAAACTATGCCTTTTTGCACAAATGGCCTTCCAACTGGATATAGAAAGACATCAAGCACCTGCAGTTTATTTGAAGAAAACCCCTAGAACATAAAAACCAAGTATTTCTAGAAAAATACTAATAGACCTACATTTGATACTCCATGAAACTGGAAACTAAAATACTGAGCACCAATGTGTATAATAATAATGGTCACATATACTTCAATTTGTTAGTGAACCTGGTCACATACACCTCAATTTCTTACTAACAGCACATTTCTCAAACAGCATCAAAATATATGTTTGTTTAGGAGCATGCTCCAATCATAAATTCATAAAATCATTATAATTTAAATTCACTGACTAATAATAACCACCAGGCAAAACTTATCTATGTCATAGATACACCAAAAGATATTAATAACAAAACAAGGTGAGCATGCGCGCATCTAAGTTCTAAGATGATACATGAATCACTACAAAGTTCATTAGTACCAAATTTATGGTTTACCATTATCATAAATTCCAACTATACTGTATTACCCCAAGCACCTCCTTAGTCAAGCTACTCCAAGTAATCAGTCAATGCTAGAAGAAAAGATATAGCAACAGATTCCAAAGCAAGCTCCATAGCAGGTTATTAATTAGTTATCTAAAGCTAACCACAATTAGCACCCTGAAATGTATTAAACAAAAAATGCCTGTACCAACACTTGCATATCTCAAGTAAGGATGAAGCTGCATCAAAACAAAAATTCCCATCAATGGTCATCCACGAAAAAGAGAAAGCAGATTCACTCTGCAATTATTACCACAAATCAAAACAACAATTGCTACCTTGACATCTATTTCAGGTGATCACGAAGAATGTGAAATCAACAAAACCAGACTGAGTGAAGGTTTCTCCTTCATGTCATTTAGATTAAATACAAAAACAACAAAACCGGTGTTTTATCACTTTCTTCGCATGCCAATAGCCATTTTCTAATTTAAAGAACAGTTCTATGTCAAGTAGCAGTGGACTCAGCATCGTTGCAATCAAAATGACGACCATAAATAACCTGATCCCAGACATTATGGAAAGGATAGACAAGTGAAAATCACATTACAACATTTATGGTCTTCAAGTGAATGAAATCAATATATCCAGGAACAGAGTTACATACAAGCATTTAGCGACAGACTTCAGAAATTAAAAGGAACTAAACGTATACAGCACGGCACCTACCTCGATTCCCGCTGTACCTCCATGGAACTGAACACCCAGAAGGCCACCTACTACTCCAGAGAGAGAGAGAGAAATGAACACCTGCTTTCGTAAACAAATAGTTACCTTCTATCTTTGTTTCATAATTTTTCTTGGGATATTAGTCAAAGCATAAGACACTTGTATTGTTACACCATCCACAATTGGATACAGGAAGGAAGTCTTGCTATCGTAACAGAGGGAGGAGAGAAGTCTGTCAACTGCTACATGTCCCTCCATCTCGGGCTCAGGATGGGGAGGAACCCCGAGGGCGACTGCGGGAAAAAGAGCCCTGGAGATGGCGGTGGCTGCGGCCCGGGCCCCAATATCCCCGCCTGGCCCATGGGCGAGAACGCGAAGTTGGGGGTCAGCAGTGGAGGGTACTGGAACCCGGGGGACAGCAGCGGGTAGGGCGACTTGGGCGACAGCATGTTCAGGAAAGCGGTCGGCGACGGCGCTACGAACTGCGACCCCGGCGACGGCAGCAGGGGCGGCGGGGCGTTGGCTCTCGGGGATGGGAAGGCGGGGAAGGGCGGGGAAGGGAGGAGGCCAGGGGATGGGAAGGGAGGAGGCTGGGGCTGGGGCTGCCGGGGTGTGTCGGAGCTCTCGAGGTAGCGCATGTAGGCGGTGACCGGGGAGTCGGCCCAGGCGGGGCCGGCGCCGCTGGCGGAGGGGAATGGCCGAGGGAAGAAGGCGGGGTTATTGGGATTGGAATTGGGGTTGGGTTGGACCTGGGGGTTGTGGTAGGGAATTTGGGGGGCGAGATGCGGAGGAGGAGGACGGGCGATGGGGGTGAGGGGAGGGGGGCGGATCTTCTGGAGACGCGTGCTGGGGGGCTTGGGGTAGGGGGGCCGGGGGGGTGGGGGAGGGTTGGAGGGGGGAGCGGGGTTGCTACCGGCGGGGGGGTCGCGGGAGGGGGTGCCAGTGAGCTGCTGGACGATGCTGCGGAAGTCTTTCTTGCTGATGTTGTACACCTGGGGCTGCGGAGCGGGCGGCGCCTGCTGCTGCGGATATTGCGGCTTTGCGTTCGCGGCGAAGCTGGGCTGGTGGAGGGGGCTCTTGCGGATGTTCTTGCCCAGCTTGTTAACGCCCAGATGTTGACTGTGATTCTTCGAGTGATCCATTCTCCAACAGTATGGATTTAGATAGATATTGTTTTTCTTCCTTTTTTTTTTTTTTCTATTGAATTTTTCTTTCTGGAGAGGAAGGATGGGGAGAGGGATGGATGGGAATGGGTTGTTTCATGTCATCCCATGGTTAGCATGAGGTGGGATTTTGGAGATGGAGAGGGTGAATAAAGAAGGGGACTTTGAGGAGTATTGACTTCTGAGAGTGAGGGGATCTGGACACCGGAGCATGCGGAGGTGAGGATGGGAGGAATGGGAAAACCTAGGAGGCGAATCGTCAGACGGCCTGGAGGGCGTGGAATTTCTTTGTGGGCGGGGTGAGAGAGAGAGAGAGGGGAGGGAGGGCCAGTGATGGGATGCTTACGTGGGTTTAATTAGTTTCAGGGACTATTGCCTGGTTCCGGTGCCTGGCTACTTTGCTCGGCTTTGGTTTTGCTACAGCTACTTTGGGTACCAGACATGGTGGAGCTCGCTTGTCCGGTCCAAATGGGAAAAAGAGAAGGGAAAAGAGCACGGACAAAGTCTGCTGCACCTGCAACTGGAAACTTCGCTTGGAAATTTAAGAGAGAACGGAGCAATTGAGGAAAACGCTTCATCCTCCTATTTTTGTTTTTAAACTGATTTTTACTTGTTTGGACCAATTAATATTTTTTATTTTGGATTCTTCATATATTTATATATTTTTGATCAATCATATTTATTTTATTATTTGATATGATGGATATTTGATCGAAATAGAGCTATCTTCATAAAAAAATAAATAAAATAAAATTATATAGATACAGATTTGACGTAGGACAATATTATTATCTGCATCTAATCCAAATTATTTCAGATATTTTTTTTTTAATTCATATCTATCCCGAGTATTAATTGGATTGGATTATATTGGATATTTAATATGTTGGCTAAAATTGACATGCTTATTATTCGATCTCATTTATGTTAGATCTGGAAGAATGATAGTGTTAATCCAAGTTTTACGGTGGTGATTAACCCACTCAAATATTATGCTTAATTAAATCAGCCACAACTACAAAAATAACGTAAGTAATCATTACTGTATAATTAAGCATTATTATAGTTATTATTATGCCGTTACCGTATGTTCTATCCATCTTACTAATATACGTCGAATCTTCTCTATAAATAGGGACATACAGGGGATGCTCAAAAAAATCTCTTGCTATTTCTGTTCCTACTGTTTTCTGAATTTCAATTGACGCAAGATCCGAAGGGTCTCCTATGAAAAAATTTAACATAATAATTTTCTTCCAGATCTATCTATCAATCGAAGAGCTACAACAATATTTATGTAAATATTTCACAATCATATAATTTATGCTTATAAAATTCTGATCTCCGTGAATCAAATATTCTCTATTTTTTCCCTAACGACACTGCCACCGTCCTTCTCCGGTCGGCGTCTCCCTCTCCCTCTCCCTCTCCGACACACCCACCAGCGGCCCTCGCTGCCGCCAAGATGTTCCCCTATAGACCAAGCAGTCGGCCTTGGTTTGGGCACGGGCCACGTCTTCCCTCTTCTCCAAATACGGATTATATTCACGAATAGGTTAACTTTTAATCAGATACCTTTTTTTCCTCTCTCTTTTCCATTCTCCGGTTTCGAGTCAGAGACGTGGCTCTTGCCGAGTGAGTACAAGTGGGTCTCTCGAGCCTAGCTCAGGGGCCTAAAGAACCACCTCACACTGGCACGAAATCTTCTTTTTATTTTTCTTCTACTACTGCTCTCAACGTCTCAACGCTAACAGAACAGAACCGGCCACTTCCCTTTTTGCTTCCTTTCCTCCCAATAAACTCTTGTCATCTTTGTTTTGTTTTCTTTTCCAATACTGAGAGTCATGACATTGGGTTGGTGGTGGGATGGCGGAACGTGACGTTGACGACGGCGCTGCCGTCGCCGAGGATGGAGAGCCCCCACCCACCGGCGGTGGGCGAAGACGAAGACGCTGTCCGGCACGTCACAGCCGAAGGCAACCTCCAAAACCATCGGTTCCTCGCTCTCCCGAGTCATCATACCGGCAATACGCATTGGAAAAGTATATAGTCTATAGATGGGACGAGGGGCTAAAAGTGCCTAAAAAAACTAGAATTGTAGTGTTCTTGAAACAACAATATCTGAAATGACGAAAACGACAGCAGAATAAATCACTTTCTATAAGATTATTTAATATACCCATGGTAAATAGAATGAGAGGTAGATATGGAATTATTAGTTTTCATATAAGATGCATATTTAGGGAAGGAAATTTTGTGCAAACCTGACAACCTTCCTGCTTAATTAAAACATTTTTGACTTCAAAGCTAACTGGTGGTGTTTACAAGGGAAGCAAGATATAGAGCTAGAACCAACAAATTGAATCAACATTTTTTTTTGGTAATTGGATTTATGAAACCAATATAGAATAAATATATCCAGAGCTGTCAAAATGTAAAATATCTAACAAATTAGAGGAAATATTTATTGTAGACATCCACAAAATAGACTCCAGATGATTGGCAATATCTGGTGCCATTCAGTCTACAATATTATTAGTTTCTCTGTAGACATGTTTCATCTCATAAGACTGAAGAGTTGCTCATATTATCCAATAATCTTATCTCAAAGGATGGAAGTTAGTGCCTGAAGTTGTTGATCCATAAAGCTATCTAATAATTACTATCAAGAAGTCCCCTTCCAGGATAATATGAGGAGTTTTTATAATTTTAATTGAATTAACTTTAAAAGTCTGGAGTTTTTCTCTTCTTAAAATGTAAGGCTTATATCTTAAGTTGCAAATCTATGCATACATATTCTTTATGCAGACCACGTCTCCTTGTGTTATGTAATTTTTAACTAAAGTAGATTGACTACCACATTAGAAATCTTCAGCATTGCTAAAGGCAAATTTAGCTACCACTTAACTGAGTAGCTTGAAGTAGATCTTGCCTATAGCTTTCATTAGAGTTGATTCCAATTTTGATAGTGCTTACGAATTTTAAAAAGAAAACTATCTAACATCAACATCAACTAGTCATGTATTGTCAATATAATTGGTCTATTTTAATGGGCAAAGCTGTCAAAACATATTCCCACGATGCAAAGTTGAGTTGATGTATTCTTTAAGGCTTTCTATAATATTACACCGCTAAATGATATATAATGTATACTTAGAATCACTAACAAAGGTCGGAAACTTTCATTGAATTTATACTAACATTCATGTTAAAAAATTATTTGATTGTGATGATATTGTAACAATTTAGGACTTCACTCAAAAAGGCTAATCGGAAGATGTTATTTATGTATTTTGGCCCAATATAAGTATTTAAGGTCTTCCCAATAAATAACCGATGTGGAACTATATATATATATATATATATATATCTACACAGGTCCTTATAAACTCACTCCGTTTAAGCCCTAATATCCTTACCATATTAAGGGTCCAAATACATACATCCATTCATGAAATACTATGATCGGCCCATGGTCAGTCCTAATAAATCCATGCTATTGTATCTCTTGGTCCATATGAACGATGAGCCAGATTGGCTCTGATATAATTTGTGACAATCCGAGATCTTATCCAAAAAGATGAGTCAGAAGGTATTATTTGAATTTTTTGACCCTGTATAAATATTCAAGATCTTTTCAGTGAATAATCACTGCATGATTAAATCATATCTATATGAATCCTCACGTACTCTCTCTATTTAATCCTGGATGTTCTCATTAGACTAAGGACCCATATCCATATGTCCATTCATAAATATCACGATTGATCCATGATTAACTCAATGAATCTATGCTATAGTATCCCCTATTCCATATGAATTATGGGTTAGGTTACATCTAATGTCATTTCTAACAAACCAAGATCTCACTCATAAAGACTAGATAGAAGATTTTATTTGGATTCTTTGGTCCTGTGTAAGTATTCAAGATGCTTCCGGTAAATAATCAATGTAGGACTAAATAGACCGTCATATAAAATCTTCACATACTCCTTCCATTTAAGCTCTAACTTCCTCGCTAGGCTAAGAATCCAAATCCATGCATCCATTTATAAATGTCATGGTCAATTTGTGGTCAACTCCAATGAATCCATGCTGCAGTATCTCCTAATCCACATAAGCTATAGACCGGATCAATTCTGATACTATTTATAATAACTCAAGACCTCATTCAAAAAAATTATGCAGAAGATATTATTTGGATTCTTTAGTCTTCTTTAAGTATCTAAGAAGAAAGCATTAGTTAGATTCTTTAGTCTCATATAAATATCCAAGAATTTTTCAGTAAATATTAAATACATACCCACATGCATCCTCATAGATATTCTCTCTAATCATTGTTCAACATTATAATATCTATCAATACAAGTAATCTATACTAAGATTTAGTTGGATAAAACTCAAGACTTTTCATAAAATTTTTAAAGATGTTTTACTATTTTTTTAAAAAAATCAGAGCTCATATCTGAAATTTGTGATAAAAAAATAAATTTAAAATTTTAGATAAATCGGCATTTAAAAGTCAGGAGTTTTTCTCTTCATAGAATACAAGTTTATTTTTCAAGTTGCAAATCTGTGCTTGCATAATTTTCATGCAAACCACATTTTCTTGTATTATCTAATTTTAATTAAAGTAGTTTGATTATCATATTACAAATCATCAGCATTGCTAAAGCCAAATTTAGCTATGACTTAGTTGAGTACCTTGAATTAGATCCTGTCTATATTTTTCTTTGGAGTTGATTCCAACTTTGACGGTGCTTGAAAATTCTAATGAAAAACTATTCAACGTCAATAAGTTATGCATTGCCAATATGACTAATCTATTTTAATGTGCAAAGCTGGGAAGATATATTTTCCTAATGCAAAGTTGACATATTCTCTCAGATCGTCTATAATATTGCACTATGGAATGGTATATAATGTATACTTAGAATCACTAACAAAGGCTGGGAACTTCCATTGAATTTATACTAACATTTATGTTAAAAAATTATTAATTGCTATGACATTTTCTCCAATCATATTGCTTAATATTATAATATCTACGAATATATGCAATTTATATTGAGATTTAGTTGGGCAAAACTCAAGACTTTTCATATCTTTCTTAAAGATGTTTTACTTAAAAATAAAAGAAAAAACAGAGGTCACATTCTGAATTTGTGATAAAAAATAACTTTAAAATTTAAATAAATCAGTATTTAACGGTTATGAGTTTTTCTCTTCCTAAAATGCAATGCTTTTCCCAAGTTGCAAATCTGTGCTTGCATATTTTTCATGCAAACCACATCTCCTTGAACTATCTAATTTTAATTAAAGTAGTTTGATTATCATATTACAAATTTAACTCTGACTTAGTTGAGTACCTTGAATTAGATCCTGTCTATATTTTTCTTTGGAGTTGATTCTAGCTTTGACGGTGCTTGAAAATTCTAATGAAAAACTATCCAACATCAACATCTATCAATTATGCATTTCCAATATGACCGGCCTATTTTAATATGTAGAGCTGGAAAGATATATTCTCCTAATGCAAAGTTGACATATTCTCTCAAATCGTCTGTAATATTGCACTATTGAATGGTATATAATGCATACTTGGAATCACTAACAAAGACCAAGAACTTTCATTGAATTTATATTAACATTCATATTAAAAAATTATTTAATTATGATGACATTTTCTCCAATCATATTGCTCAATATTATAATATCTACCAATATATGCAATTTATATTGAGATTCACTTGGACAAGGCTCAAGACTTTTCAAATAATTCTTAAAGATATTTTATCTTTAAAAAAAAAAAAACAGAGCTCACATTCTGAATTTGTGATAAAAAATAAATTTAAAATTTAAATGAATCGGCATATAACTAATCTAGGGTTTTTCTCTTCCTAAAATGCAAGGCTTATTTCTCAAGTTGCAAATCTGTACATGCATATACCACATCTCCTTGCGTTAGGTAATTTTTAATTAAAGTAGTTTGATTATCATATTATAACTCATCAGTATTGCTAAAGACAAATTTAGCTACCACCTAGTCAAGTAGTTTGAATTAGATCCTATCTATATTTTCCATTGGAGCTGCTTCCAACTTGGGCCGTGCTCAAAAATTTTATTAAAAAACTACCTGACATCGACAACAATCAACCATGCATTATCTACATGACCGATCTATTTTAACATGCAAAGCTACGAAAATATATTTTCTTAATGCAAAATTGACATATTCTCTCAAATTTTCTCGTTGAATGATATTGTGGTCCTAATAACATGGAAGGCATCAATAGTCCCGCATCGATTATGAGTCAAGAGAGACTCACGCTTATAAGAAAAGAAATAATTTTTTGACATTTTTTAAAAGATAAAATCGTGAAGTCCATGAACTGTACACATCAAAATCCTCTTTGATCGAAGCCTCTATATATTGTATACTTACAATCATCAGCAAACATCCAAAATTCTTTTTGAATTTATACTAACATTCATGTTAAAAAATTATGATGATATTCTCTCCGATCGTTGATCACATCGAGATTTAGTGGGTGAGACACGAGACGTTTCATAAAATTTTTAAAATATTTTATTTTTAAAAAAATCAGAGCTCACGCTCTTGATTCATGATGAATGTAATATCCAATTTAATGTTTTGTTTTAAAAAAAATCCGAACTTGCACTCTTAATTGTGATGAAAAACAAATTTGGGGTGAGAGAGGCTCGAACTCTCGACCTCAGGATTACTCAGAAGCTATGAGACCTACGCGCTAGCCAACTGCGCCACCACCCCAGGGGCGTCCTTTAGCTGACCGTATCACATATATGCCGAGAATACTATAATTTGTTCAAACATCGCGGGACTCGCCGTGAAACTTCGAAGCTCGATTCGAGCGCGGCTGCCACGCTCCCTTCGAGCCGGCATTTCCGCTGCCTTTTTCTCTCCTTACCCCTTCTTCCCTTCCTTTGCCCGCCCCCTCTCTCTCTCTTCATGTTTCCAAACTTACGAGCTCCATCCCCCCCAAGACCCAGCCACCCTCGCAAGCGTCCAAACCTTCCATCGTCATCACGTTCCATTCCAATTTTATATCGGTAAGAGTCCTCCATTAAGCCTTTTTTTTTCCCCCTTCTATGCTTCCCTTTTTTTCGATAATATCACATCTATGTACACCCTGCAAAATGGTATCCTCGCTTCACTTTTTCGTCAATCTTTCTTAATCTTCGAGACGCGTTTATTTCTGTGTTTCTAATCCATTTTAACCTTTGTTGCATAGAGTTTCGTAATGATTTTGCACTTTCTTATCAAATATCATTCGGATATTCGTTGTCTTTTTAGATTGTAGCGGGAAAAAAAAAGGATTTGTATTGAAGACGAAATTTGAATGTCTCTGTTTTTGTTATCCACATGCGTGCTAATTCCAAGAGTATTATTCGCATTGACAATATCTTGTTGAAGGAACTTGAAGATTGTTGTGGAAATAATAAAGGAATCTCAATAAGTAAATTGTGATTCAATTTTATTGCAAGAGGAATGTGTTGCTGGATGACATGTAGCTATTGATAGTAATGAATGATGAAGAATCTTCAAATGGTGGCATATAGATTCGTTTGATTGTTACCTGCTTTTGGAGACCTATCTATTAGAATATTGCAAATCTCTTAATTTAATATAATTATTCTTCCTTTGTTATTAAATTAATGGCTTTCTGCACATATTGAATAAATAAATTAAGTTTGGATGTTGCCCTATTTGTCCACACTGTTGTGAATGCATCTCTTCATTCAATGCTGACCCATTCAAAAATTCTAGTTATTTGGGTATCTAAGATAAGGTATTATACTTATTATAGGTTTATATTTTATTAAATATCCAATGTGGGATTATTCCAGAAAAAACAAAATTTTGAATTAAATATATTGTTAATAAGCCAACACCTACCACATAGATTGCTGCCTTGATGTTCATCATTATGGTTATCAATCGGCATGGACTTGATCTTAGTGTCATTTCATTACCTGCAAACAACTGCCACCTCCAAGTTGCATTTTGACTTGGTTGAGAGTTTGAAACTTGGTGTGATTTTCCCTTTTTAATAGGCAGTGCAGTGGTAATGCAAAATGGGATATCATGTTAATAATATGTAGAGCTGCTGAGCAACCTTGATGTAGGAAACGTTAAGTCCGGTCCCAGATGATCAGCACTCTTTTATGGCAGCTTGTGCACCTAATTTCCTTTATTTCAACAAATATCTTACTTGTGGTATCACATCCAGGGTTGTGCTCAGGCTGCACATAGACTGAATCACCTAACCGTGCTGGTTGGGTTTGGTATGCAAAAAAACATGTTTTTATGTCTGTTTTGCAACTCCTAATTTATTAGGTAGTCTACCCAGAAGGTCCCATGTGAAAGCAATGTGTGTGCAAGATTCTTGTTTTAGTCTGAAACAATTTGCTATGTTGCACTAAGTGACAAAACTATATGAATGATTGGGAAGAAGATTTTAACTGAAGCTCTTGCTTTTTTGCCCTCAATAATCATGACTGTGTGAGAATTACATTAGTCATGTTTGACAAACTAGAGGACGTTGAGACTGTCTCAGAACTGTCACTCTATGTATTGTTGCATGATGGTTCACCAGAGTTTCAATCCATGCTTTCTAGATTTAACCAAGAAATTCTGAAGAGGTGTTGAAACCGACATCCATCCTTTTTGACATAGTGATCAGGGTGAACTGTTGTAACCCATTGGGTTGGCAAGAGGGTTACAATTGGGTGGGTGGGTGGTTTGAAAAGTCAAAATTAAGCGTCTCTTTAATAGGTAATTCCCTATTACTACAGTACTTAAGCAGTCTACTTTGTGTGTGGCAATAAAAAATGAATAATTCTTTAAATTATCGAAGAAAGTATTAACTGATTGGTACAGTTTTTGCCAAAGAGTTTTCCCCCTATTTTATCATGATTAAAATAGGCAACTTTTTTTTTTTTAACTATTACATATTTTCTGAATATTGCAACAACCCTCAGTATGAATACACTAGATTTTGGACTTTTAACCTTTTTTTTGCCCATTTACTGGCATATGACTCACCTGTAATTTATTTTCCATTTGAGGATTGTTGATTGCCCAACCTCATTAGCTTCTCAGTCCTTATTAACCTCAGTATTGCACTGTGATTATGGTGCTGACTGGCTTCAGTCCCTGCATGACATATTCATCATATATCAACAGAACTCCAAATGGAACTCCATACAGTTGGCATCTGCTGTGAAATCGTCACTCATTTTTTCCGTTTTTCTGAAGAACATGCATTTCAGATTTTCTGATGTTGAATAATGGCTGCATTTGCCCTCTTCTTCAATACTTTAATGCATTCTTCTGGTCTCTTGCTTAACTCTTAGTTTCTATTGCTTTCATTTGAATGCCAACTTATTGGTACCATATGCTCTTGGTCTTTAATTTTCTGCTTTTGATTTCCTTTATTCTCCAAAAGGAAGTATGATCGTGAGAACTTTTATTGTCAGCATGTGTTTGGGTGCTTATGCGTCGGAAAGATTACAGATGCAGAGAAACACATGATTGACTGCTGTCTGGTTTTGGAACATGTGAAATCTATGGGCCTAATTGGGTTGTAATGCGCTTTGGTGGCAAGGCATTGTAGCTTAAATTGTGTTTTTTGTTCTTTTAATGTCAGTATCCCTTTTGATTGAAGGTTTATTTATTGAAGAAGGGCAATCAAGTGCTGTTTCAGGCAACTTATTTGACTTCAAAATCAAGCCAAGACATCAAAACTTCCAGTAGCAGGTATACGGAATGATTGCAGGGAATGCAGAAAGCAACCCTGGTGACCGTCCTCCATATGGTGAACCAAAGGTGAGTATTTACATATGATTTAGCCTCTCCTGTTAACCTCATTAAGAAAACACACTATTTAATATTCTGGTTATCTGTGACAGCAAGCTAGCAACATAAAACCTCTTCATAAAGCCAATTGGAATAGATCTAGAAATAGGGAAGTAAATGTACCAAAGATCATGCCACATGAAACTTAATGATGGGTAAAGCTCAAATGCACTAATGGAAATGCAAACTGCATGAAAACTTCACAGTTGTTGCCGGTGATTCTTTTAGATAATCTATCTATATCTTGATTCCTGCAGATGATCCAGTCATCACCAGTCATCACAGATGACCTAATTGCCCGACGCCTGAAGAACAGGGAGCGGCAGCGAAGGTACAGAGCAAGGAAGCGCCTTGAAGCAGATATGAAGAGGTCATGTTTGCCAGGCCAACATGCATTGCTGCCAAGTGAAGCACAATCAAATGGAATCTCTATTAATGTTAATACCCACCAAGCTGTACTGCCACTTGAATCTCACACAGCTGGACCCACTATTGCATATGAAGCTCGTGTATATTCTGGTCGAAAGTGGAAGAGGGATGCAAGAAAAGCACATTTATTCAAAGAGCTAATGGACCCATCAAATGTACCCATTGTGCCTCTGTCCATAAAGCCATCATTAGAAGCTGGATTCCATTTAGAGGACCATACAAACCCAACTGGAAAAAGAGAATGGAAAGCAGATGCAAGAAACAAGGCGGATGTGGATGTGGGGACACATGAGGATGATCCCACTAAGTAATTCTCTCCAGGATTCTTCATTTCATGCGACACAAGGGTGGAGAAGACACTGTTCATCAGCTTCCAGATAAACTTGACGTGTAGATATTAGGCTGGGTTGCTGGGCATTCTGCTATATCCAAGATTGAGTCCAGGAATTTGGGCTCTTTACGTCAACTTTTTTGTAGCCTATAATTTGCGTTATAGTTTGACGCCGCAACAGGTTTTTGCCAAACATCTCAAGCTGTTGGGACTTTCTACTTGCATGATTGGTATTCTAGCTGGTCGTGATATTTCATCTTGTAATAGAACAGAACAAACTCTGGTTGGAAATTGATCGCCTCACTCACAGGTATCTGAGCAATTCTTCTTTTTGCTTTTATAGAACTTTCTTCGAAAACTTTAATAGTCATGTTTTAAAATAATTAAAAATTTGCTAACATTACAATTTTTTTTAAAGAAAAATCAGTGGATGTGCATGGATTGGGAGAAATTATACCCTACATCAGGTGTATGGTGTCAGTGGTGCACTAGGCCAATCAGATTTTTCATTAATATAGGACTTATTCATCATGTGGCTGGTCTTGGATTGCCGCCTCCCTTACATCCTCTTAGATCATTCCTACGGTGCACCTGGTGTAGGGTATAATTTCCCTTGAATTGGAGGTGCGGTGGGCATTACTTATAAGCAAGATTGTCTCTCTTTATGCCGACCCAAGGTGTATGTCCCCATAAATCTAGACATACCCTCTGGTTCGTCACCTTGCCGAGGGCTGGGAAAGATGAGCCAGAGGCTGGACTGGTCTACCCTGGGACCTACCTAGTGATGCGATATTGATATTGAGCCCTGGCCCGGCCCGGTCCGGCCCGATGGATGCACAGGTCTACATCGAATGAGTCATTATCTCATCGAAGCAAACCATTTGGCGCTGGAGAAACCGTACATGGTTCAGCTCATCGTGACAATGAAATACAACAGTTGGCATAGGATGGTACTAAGATCGCGGGAGCTTGGCAACTTAATCAGGAAGGACTGTTGGCAGCAAGGAACGTCTTCAGAGCATCTATGTCACGGTTGGAAGAAGGCTTTTATTATGGTTATGAATTAGTTGATGGTTCATACAGTGACCATGCACTTAACCCGCCAGTCCGATTCCTTGTGTAGGCTATCACGGAACCTTTTGTTGTTCTTCAAAGCCACAAATATATTGCCACAAGGGAATCAGCTGACATTAGATTCTAAATCCTTGCTCTGCCCTGAAAGGCTTCATGGTTGTGGGCAGCAACTTTTGGAATTCACGTTGTTTAATTCTTGATTAAAAAGAAATCTAGATCAAACTTATGACTTGGGCAGGATCCTCTGTTTTGGTCTTTTTCCTGCAAACTTTGTGAAAATAATTCATTGCTATGATTCAATTCCCATTTTATTAAAAACAGAAGTAGAAGGTGTTTCTGCCCCTTGAGAGAGTTATTTCTTTATATGGTCTTGCTTAATTCTTTCCCCACAGCACAAAAAATTAATCACTTCTTCTGAAGCCCTGAAACAGGCATTCCTAGCATTACCAGGAATGACATTTTTTCTTTTTCTTCTTCTGTTTTTTTTTTTTTTTTTCCGAAGAGGAAAGGATGGGGAAGCGTCCGGTCCAAATGTTTGATTCTGAATTTAGAATTTCATGGCAGTTGGATTAATCTTCTCGACTATTTTAAGAAACAAATCCCTACGGCTGTCTTCACAATCTGCCGCTGAAATAGCCGCACCTTCACCATGAGGCCTGTGTTACAGAATGAAGCGCGGTTGTAGTTGCTACAGAATGAAGAACAGATAGAGTAGCAACCTCCAAAATTTTGCAACAAATTGGAGAAATTAGCATGCAATTTTTATTCTTTTTTCTCTCTCTTTCTTTCTTTTTTGCTTTTCTCTGAGAAAGAGTTAGGCAGCCCTAACCAACTCGCCACTGCATTAAAAGTTGTCGACCACTCTCACCAATCATTGGTGGTAAAATATTGGTAGCAGACTTGAATAAAGACCCACGTCAAGACACGGATAAAGTCACCAGCAAATCAACCATTACACGTGCCATTTCATTCAGGCAAACCATCACCAAACATGGAACCAGCAAATTAAAAAAAAAAAAAAGCTCACAAGGCAAACGAGTCTTTGCAAGTCAAAAAGCCATTAACAACGGTTACCACTTGTTATTTGATCGACCACCAGACTCTTCACACTAAACATGCACTACCTATGTACAGACTAACCAAACCACTTGATGAAAGAGCCACCACATTCTAGCGTCCAACAACAATCCTCTCCATCCTCTCCGAGCACCGGCAAATCCATGTGAACTATAAGCACAATACAGAGTTACCAACTAGGCCGAGGTCTAAAAACTCCTCCCACCGCCATTATTAGCCACCAAGCCGAGGAATCCTCGCAAGAACCACCCAAGGTTATTAGGGAACCAGAATTACCTATTATTGCTCGTGGGATCAGCCACTCTGGCAAAGAGCCCAGCACTGAGCTGCTCCTGGGTGTATACCCTACCTGACATCTTCACCGTCGCCTGCTGGATCATGAGATCTTTGACGACGGACACACTCGCATAATGGACGTCGAGATCGAGGTCTTTTAATGCCGCCATCAGCCTCGCCGCCGGGTGATTCGTCTTATGGCACTGCACCCGGATCATCGCCTCCAGCCCCAGGGTCTTTACCTCGATCTCCACTCCATGGCACCGCCCACCGTTCATCAGTCTCGTATCTGGATCGGGCGGCTGCGAGGGCCGTGCTGGGGCGGAATCGCGCTCTGTCTTGAGGGTCTCGATCTGGGCCTGAAGCCCCTCCTTATCCGACTCCAAGGTCTCCAGCTTGGATGTTAGCTCCTTGATGTAGGAAATGGCGTCCCCTAGAAGGGAGGCCTTGTCCATCTTGGACACGTTGGGCACCACGGCGCGGAGGGCGTAGAACCTCTGGTTCAGCTTCTCCCGGCGCTGCCGCTCGGCCTCCACGTGATTGAGTGGTTCACTCCGGCCGTTGGCTGGCTTCCGCCCGCGCTTCCTCGGCCGCTTCTCCGGCTCGACCACCCGGCCGCTCTCCACCTCCCGCACCGACGCCTCGAGATCCGAGTGGTCGGAGTCGCCCCCGCCGAGGATCCCTCCACCGGATTTCACCGGACCGGCGGACGAGGGACGGGCGGGAGCCGACGAGAAGGACAGCATCCCCTCGTCGATACTTCCTCTCGATGTGGCCCCCGTCGATCGCTTGTTCTTCTTGTCGTCCGGGGCGGTCTGGTGGTGGGGGAAGAGGCCGCTACCAGGGGTGGGAGAGGAATTCCTCTTGCTATTGCCAAAATTTAGAATCTCTCCGGTTTCCGGCTTGAAGGATGAGGGAGCGGCAGAGCCGTTCATCACGAACTCGGAGAAATTAAACCCTTTGTTGCCGAATGATTGGGTCTGGAAGTTGCTATTGCCGTTGCTGTTCTGATTTTGTTGCTGCTGCTGGTTGTGGCGCTGTTGCATCGGAACCGAGCTAGGGCTTTCCGTAATGGTACTGGAGCTAGGATTGTCGAACTGGATGGGGGGTTTGGTGACGGAGATCTCAGCCGTGGCGGAGACGGGGGAGACGGAGTCCTTGATCTCGACCATGGATGGATCTGCAAGCCAGAGTACCGAAGGATCGGTCTCCCCATGGTCGGCCACGGCCGGCGTCGCCGCTGGCGGCAGGAGCCAGGATCCTGAGGGGACATCCAGGCCGTTGAAGTTGAAGAGGACCCTGATCTTGTTCATGAGCTCGAAGTTCTGGTAGATGAGATCCGTGGATCCGAGTTCCAGCACGCCGCTCCCCACCGGGACGCAGACCATGGTCTGGAGGCCGAACACCTGCGCCTGCCTCGCCCGCTCGCAGGGCGCCATCGCTAGCAGGTTCGCGCCGGTGATCCAGGTCGGCGATTCGGAGAAGAGGGCCTGGCCAGGCAGGCCGGCGCCGTCGACAAACGACTGCGTCATGGACACCAGAAAAAACCACTCCGTGTCGGTGACCTCCTCCTCCACGGCCTCATCGGGCGAGGATCCGGCGGCGCCACCGGAGATGAGGGAGTTAAGCTCCCTGAGCACCCGCTTCCGGTGCTCCTGTTCCTCCGCGGAGGCGTTGGCCTTCTGCTTCCGCTTGTCCTCCTCGCATCCCTTGTAGTAGCCATCGCCCCAGCCGAGCAGCGAAGCGCCGGAGGCCACGTCCACCGATGACTGCCAGAAGATGGCGTAAGTCCAGGTCTCCCTCGCGCCCTCGATCACCGTCAGGAGCCGCCGCTGGAGCGTCTCCTGGTTAAAATACGCCGGCGGTGCCGCCGGCGCGGATGACGTGACGGCGGACTGAGGGGAAGGCACTTGGCCCCCTCCAGCCGCCGCTGCGGCGGGCGGCGGCGCCCAGGGGAAGCCCTGGAGGTCGGTGGTAGAGGCCATGAAGGCCTCCATCATAGAGGCGTTGTCGTCGGCCCACAGGTTCATCTAGGGGGCGGCGGTGCTCGGGCTCCGTCACATCAACGGGATCGTGCCGGCAGGGTAACCGTGGTAACTCTCGGCTCCGGGATGGGACCAGAGCTGCACTCCACTATGATTAGGATTGTGGCACGCGGCTTTAGGGCTTCTAAAACGAGGGTTCGGCGGCGAGGAAGGGACCGGGAAAGAGAGGGCGAGGAGGAGGAGAGAGAGGATCGGGACGCTGAAAGGGGACGTGGGGTTTGTTGGACCATGAGGACAAGAGACGCGAGTCTTTCATATTTGGTATGGGTGTGGGCGTAATTTGGCGTTCATTTAATTTGAGTTTAGAATTTCCATTCCTATTTTGACCTTTTTCTTCCATTTTGATGGCTGCTTGGCTTTTTCACTCGGTATTCTCACCCGGCGATTCTCTCGACCGCACTAATGTGCTGTCACCGTAGACAATATTACGAATCTGCCACTAATGGGACACAGATAGCACTATGTGCGGCTCTTAGATCCGCCGGATCTCGCGGCCCTAATTAGATCTTCCTCACGTGGTATTAGCGTCCGCGCAGCGTCCGGATAACGGCGGCGTTTGCTGGGAGGCCTTGCGGTAAGAAATTCCCCGGAATTCCGGGAAACGGGAGATTGAAACACCGTGGTTTATTCCCGTTAAAAAAAATAATTATATTTTAATTTTTTATAATTTTGTCGTTTTCTATTTACGCATGCAGCCATGTGATTGGCTTCTCCTACGACCTCCAGGAAGGAAATCGCCGGTTTCATTGACCATAGGTTGGCCCACGCGCACAAGGGGAAGATAAGACCGGGAAGGAATCAAAGACCCCTTGCAAAAAGAAAAGAATCAAAGACCAGAAAAATTAGGGCAAAATAAGCTAATTGGCAATAAAAGAATAAAGCAACGTTTTTTTTTATTTTTTTATATATATATGGACGAAACCAGAGAACTTGAAGCGGCCGCCAACCATTACCGTGGTGCGTGAAAAATTATATATATAGCTATAGATATAGGTAAATAGGTCGAGATTTTATATTTTAGTAGCGTAGAAATATTTTTTTAATAATAATAGCAAAGAAAATTCGCAGCACGTTCTGCTCTCCCTGTCCGCATGAAAACAACGCTTTATCTGTTCTCATCGCCACGTGCCCAAAGAGCAATAAAGTTTGCTCGTCTTTTACGGTCACCATTATAGCTTCCTGGATTGACATTGAAAATAAAATATATATATATATACATAGAGAGAGAGAGAGCCCCGTCGGAGGAGCCATCATAGAGTTATTGCTTTGGATCGAGATGGCGAGAAATGATTCGTCGGCACACGCGTCGCTCCCGGTGCGGGGCCCGCGGAGGGAGGGTTGGTGCAATGAGATGGACCCCAATGGTGGCATTGCGGAGACTCTACCGTGCGTTTGCTGCTGTGCTCTGCTCTCATTAAAATTAACAAGTGATGTGGGTATGTGCAGCCCAAAGCGAGATGGATTGATTAATATATGAAGGGGGTCGTGATGATGAACGGTGATTATTGAAATCCACCAGGTGAATGAATGGGATAAAAGCTGCTTTAAGGTCAAGGTTTAAGAATTTATAAGAGCGGAGAAAGATTTTCTTCTTGGTCTTTGTTTTTGGGGAGAAAGTAAGCTGACCATGTTCTCCACAAAAGAGAACAGGGTAATTAATTTATACCTTCATACCAAACGTGTTAACTAGATTAAATTCTGAGATAGGTGCTGCATTAATCTGGATTAGGAGGCAGGGGACAATGCACCCTGTTCCTCCCGAGGGGTGGGTGGGTTACACCGCTGCAATTATTAGAGTTTCACCACTCCATCCTTGACTTATATAAAGAATTTCTTTTTCACCAAAAAAAATATATAAAGAATTTCTTTTATGAACTTGTACGAACTCAGTAAACCATAAAAATTTCATGATTCCTCCGCATGGAAAGAATTTGTCTTTAGGAGTTTTCTTTTAAAGTGATCTTTTTGCATAAATCTCACGAATTCATATAAACCATGGACAACCATGTATGGAGTGTGTACCATATCGAACCAAGACCGAATGATGATATGGAGAATATTCCCTTTAGTCTTGGTACATACCAAGGGGAGACCAACTCGGGACAGGCTGATCTAGTCACCTTGGTTGTAGGTGACCTAAAGCAACAGTCTCCTTGGTCCATGATACTCGATGGTAGTTACGTTCAAGATCAACATCCGATCATTATAGCACAAACACGGTGCCCAAAACTGTTGGAGTATTGCTTATCCTGTCGAAAAACCACCAGCATGTGACCTTTTTTGGCAAATCCGACCTTTAATTCAAGAGTCTCAGCTACTCCACCCGCCACAGTTTGCGTTAACTCCTAATCCCAAACCACTTCGAGAAGTCGGCAACAATAAATAGCATCAACGGATACTTTATATTGATAGATGACTGTTGCAGTTAGAATTTTTTCTGGATCAGAGGTGCTGTAGTGAGGCGACGTCCAATGAATCAGTAATGATCGAACTTAAAAAGAAAAGCTTCTACCAGATGTAGCTCCGACGAGAATCCTCCGATGTTCAAGTCATATTTTCTGCAACAGATGAGAAAGAATAAACGTTTATAAGAAAAAGATGAGGCTAAAAGACCTTTTTGCCCTTCATTATGTCTTTGAGCGGTGCCATATCTTGGTCCTTTGACTTTCTTAAATACTATCACTTCACAGCAAGGCCGCTGCCTTCAGGACAAGAGTCACCTGACAAGAGCCATCTGCCTTATTTGAAGGGATGACACGATTGAACGGCAGGAAGGTCTCCAAGAGTTATCATGATAAGCCGTTGTCTTCAATGACTCAATTTGGCAGCTGCTTGAAGACTTCGGATAAAGGCTATCAGGCATGATAGCCGAACCATAAATTAGGAGAAATAAGCCTTGAACTGATCGTGCACCAGCAGGCGGCGAGCTTAGCGTGAATGTTGGAGTCGGGGCCAGGGGCTGAAGTCCGATGGTTTGGATCAGATGCCAAAGTGACTTGATGCCATATGAGGTGACACAATCCGATGGGATCGTGTGAGGGCCGATATCTCCAGAATAATAAGTTTTAATAGTGAATGGCTTCGAGGCCGATTAGAAGTAAGGATCAGCCAAAGATCTCCAGGGAAGATGCTAAAATTAGGGCTTCTCTTGGCTCGATGCCCAATATCCGAATGTCACATGTGAACCGATAGCTAAGGACTCGACTGAGGTAAGCATTAGCCATCCGAATTGAGATCATCTGTCGAAGTTTCGTTTGATGGACGAAATCAGGTGGTCGAAGTAGGAAGTCCGTTTGTCCGAAAAATCAAAGTCAGCAGTCGAGGTGGGGTCGGACGCATGCGGGGAATGCGGGCAACTGCGGACCGAAGCTGGAAGCATGAGCGTATCCTCTCTTTTTTCTTCTTTTACACTTTTTCTCTGTCCTTCATCCCTTCCTCTCTTTCTTTTGTCTTGTTGTGATTCTCATGAGAGAATGGGATGAGAGAAAGAATGACAATCAATGCCTCTATCAAGTTCAAATGATCCAAGATAATTCTCATAACATATGCACAGTAGATGATACACAATTGTGAATTAACGAAATACATGGGGCAGCATGGTCAAAGGAGATCTTTTAGTGCTGTGGTGGGCAGATCAGATCAGATTGGTAATATGCTGGATCTCCGATCTCTTCTTATCTTCGATCCAGATAAAATTTTTCTCAACAATGACAAAGCTTGGCTAAGTTGATTTAATTTACTCATTTGGCTTTCTTTTCCCACCATCACCGTGTATGCTAATCATAAATTATTATATAATTTGCTTCTCTAGCCAATCTTCAAAAGCATATTGTTTTGGCCTCTAAGACCACTGGACTTGTAACTCCGCAGTCAACTAGGTAGTCAGTCGCCGCACGCTTTAACATAGATGTCCAAATATTTATGATTCATGGCCATTTTTCTCTCTTGTGATACGGTGTTCAACTCCATATTTTGTTATCTAGTCATTCTTAGTTTACTCGCACCGCAAACAATCCAGGAACTATAATATCCAAACGTAAATAAAAATTTAAAAATTTTGATGCAAACTTAACTAATCCTCCTCTAATATTGATCAAAAGTTTGCAACTTATATGAGCAAAAAAATATTACAAAATGTATGATAATTTTTTTTATATTTTCTAAAAAATTTTTTCTTCTATTTTTCATGATCATTCTTCTCTCCTCTTCCTACTCATCTTTCCTCCTTTCTACCACTAATGGCAATCATTATCTAGATGATGTATCGACAATATTATAAAAAAAAATTATTGATAAAAATTATTCTTCCATATGTATTCTAGATCTCTAGCAAAAAATTATCATATCATTTATTATTAAAAAAATAACATGTTATCCAAATTTAATTAAAAAAATTAAATAAAAAAATTATTTTAATTATTGACTGATAATTTTTGTTGACTTGAAAAAAAATATATATATATATATATTACAACTTGTTACCAGGTAGTTCAGGTTATAGATTGTACGATAGTTCTAACCAATAATCTTTCGGTGGTAGGGAGTCCGTGGAAAATAAAGAAAGATAGTTCTTTCCTGCAAACCAATTCAATGGGACATCGGTGTCGTGGGACCACGTCATCTGTCCAATGTCCATGTCATCACACCATCACACAACAGCCATTCGAGCATGCCTCTTCCACGGACGGATGTAGTTAGCAGTGCACTTTCAATTCTCGCGGTCATTCATCATCATTACCATCATTTCTCTCACCTCATATTTATTGAGGATGCGATAAGCGAAACGTGCTGGTGGGCTCGTCCTTGGTGGAAAGCAGGTTCGGTGAACGTGAGCCGCGAATCATTTTCCAGCAGAATAAGAATACGATGCGCCAGCCTACGCACACAGGACGTCCTTCCACACGTGGCACTAGGTGACTGGAACGGATCTCGGATGGTCGAATTATGACTTGCCAGGTCAGTCGTTTCGTGGGCCATACCATCTGTTAATTCTGCGGGGCTGTTACTGTTGAAACGTGGCTGTCGTTTGCTGGGACATGGGAGTACAGTTGTCGGCAGCCTGGAAGAACGTGCCGCGGTAGGTCATCGGTGCTCCACCGTCCACGTGGCGGTCTTACTTGGCCTTTCATGGACCGTCCTGCTAGAGCGCTGGGGTGGGTCCAAGGGTCCTTTCGCGAGAAGGACGGAACCCCCGTCCGGTGCGCGGGCAGGACGAAGCGTCCCCACGATCGCGAGAAATTATTGCCCGGACCACGCCTAGGTAGACCAGCGCGCATCTCGGAGCACGCGCACGGTGGATAACGCGCAATCTGGAATTCGTGAAAATACAGGGGTGTATGTGGCGTGTTAACCACCGTGGGATCTGGGTGGTCTACCTAGACCACCCCCAGGCAATAATTTTTCCACGATCACCGCCTCGAGCACGTGCTGAGATGCGACTTGCGTCCGCCAAGTTGGGATGTTCCGCCGGCACGAAGCGGGTAATAATATTCCTCAAGGAATAGGGTTGAAAAATGACAAAAAAGTAAAACAATATCTTACCGAAAAAAAAAAGAGTAAAAAAATAATGAACATTATTTTAATTGACCAAAAAAAAAAAAAAGTTTCATTCGACAAATAGAGGTTTGAGAAAAATATTATCATCCTTTTATTTCTTATATTTGATATTGATTGTTGTTATTTTCAAGTTTTAAATAGTGAATAGGTACTGCAATAGAGATTCTTTATTATTCAGTTTATTTTATATTAATTTTCTTGTTACAGCCAGCGCAGCAAGGAATCCAAACGAAGTTGCAATGGGAAAAGGATTGAGCCTAAATTATTGACATATAATATCTAATGGTTTTATTGGTTTAATTAGTTGGTATTTTTGAATTTTATTAAGTCGATCCAAATGGATATTCTTTTTTCCAGGACATCAACATGACCCAAACCTTAAAATAAATTTTATTGGAGCAGTGAACGCTCTATCAAGCTGATTTATCCAGGACATATCATTACAAGCATCCAACAGGCTGGGCCATGCCATTTGACCTGCTTGATTTGATGGCTAGGAATGGGTGGATGCATGGCTTGCATGACGACACAGCATGCAGGAGATAAATAGAGAATGAGAGAGACATAGTGAGACCTAAAATGGCTCAGTATTATTGAAAGGTCCAAACTTCCATTTCAGAGACAAGATAGAGGGAAGGTGGCCCGATGAATGCGGAGTCATATTCCAATCATCAAATCAGATATATGTTCTACTCTATATAGTCATCTTTCAAACAATATAATGAAAACGACTAGATGAGGACACATGACTATTTCATAGGTTGTCGGCAAATGCACGTATAATGTTTGTGATGAGCAAAGTGGAACGAGTCTTCGATGAGTGGCTGTGATTAAAAAACAGAGAAATTGATAGATGATTAATTTAAGAGACATAGATATATGGAATGGTTATAATGCTCCTTGCTCGATCAAGTTGAAACATGTGTTTCAGCTGCTTGAGAAACTGTGGTGGAATATCTTAGAGTGGCTAATTCTGTAATAGGTTAAATATTTGATGGGCCGGGAGGAAGGAGTACTTCTAGACTCGGAGGTAGAAGTACAATGAGTCATCTCAGCAACTGGGAAATTTTAGCACCTACACTAGAAGTTGTTCGATTGAAGTAAAAGCAAGATTGGAGGAAACGTGATATTAAATAACCTAAGAAGCAGGTCTACCTTCATTACTCTACCCTTCAAAAAATAAAAATAAAAGGTCCCTGTATGTTGTCCCTGAAAGTGGCACCAGATATGGATGGGAAGAGTGTTTTTCGTAGAGATTTTCACGATTAGGATGAAAAAGAGTAACACCATGCTGATGCAAAGTTTTCTATGTTTTCAAAGAAATTATATATATATATATATATATATATTGCGTCAAAGCTCTGGGACAAGCTGATGTGATGGAAGAATGATGTCAGTTGAGAGACTAGGACATTACAAAAGACCTGCAAAAAAAATTCACTCACACCAGAGGGGGTACTCCGATAGGAGACCCTCCGATATCTAAGAGAGTGAAAGAATGCTCGAAATGGCATAGTCTTCTACGTGCACAAGTATCGGCTTCTCTTTTAGGGTTCTCCTTCTTACCTTTAAATAGGGAAGTGCCTAGATTTGTTAGGTCTGAATCCATAGGTTGTCAAGATAGGAAATCTATCCACTAATCAAGTTGTTAGTCGTGAGTATTTATTATATGATATGGTTATATTTTTGGAGTTTGCTAAAAGATTCTAACTGATTATCCACGTGGTACAATAAGTTGATTGGCTGAGGTTAGCCCGTAGCCGAAATGCCGCCTCGATCAAATCCATGCTAGGGTAGATCGTGGGATCTTATCATTTGTGATCAGCAAGATACTGACCCAGAGGTTGGTGGGAGCCTAAATTGGCATTGATCAGAGCCTAGGGGACTTCGCTCTTATTATCGATGAGATGTTGATTTGGAAGTCAGTAGCACTTCGATTTGAGGGTTAGAAGAATGCCATTGAGATTGCTCCATCATGGTGCTCCATGATAGGTTCGATGGTGCATGCCATCACGATTTACATCCATATTTCTACTAGTCTGAATGAGCCATAAGTACATTGGCTGAGGTGTCATGTCTCCATAAGTATGTGTGTGTGTATATATATATGTTTAATTTCAAAAATTACTTTCAATCAAATATTAAACAATAATTCTAGGGCTGAAATCGAATCAGATAGCAGTATATCCATATCAATATTTGTTTCATCTAATGAATATAAATATGGATATAGATATTTTTCGGATGCAAAAATTCGAATCCATATTTGTTTTAAATATATATGGATATAATTCGGATGCTGAAAGTATGGATATAATTACAGATATAAGTTGGATGATTAAACTTTATGGCTATAGAATCAAAGATATTATTAAATAAATAATAAATCAAATTAATAGCATAGTTATATGATTGTATATTTTTTTTAAAAAAATTAATAAATATTTTATAAAATTATATAAGATTACAGATAGATTTGAATATTCGAATACGAATTAGATAGTTATCTGTCCATGTCCGAAATTTAACCCATGGGCCATGTGAGGCTGCACATAGGTTTTAGTATATAAAAATAAAAAAATTAATTATCTACCACAAACTAAGGGATCTTAAAATCAACACTCTTTTGTATGATGTGATTATTCTATAGAAAATAACATTTTTGGTTGATAAGTGCTATTGGGGCAAAATTTTAGTTGGATCATCATTTGGAGTATTTCAAGTTATTTTTCCCAAAAAATATACACAGGTGACTACATGATTTTCGTGGCAAGAGAACAAACAAATACGTGACAACCATCATGCAGGTAATATTGCGCAGTCTTTTGCGATTGATGATGAGCAAAACTACGTCTAATGAGCAGCAAAATATTAAACGCCCTTGTCTCAGCTTAGCACCGCGTTAAAATTAACCAGGTGTCCACGCATCACGTCACCGTCGAGCCGTGAAAAACGAGCTTGCGTGGGGATCACTAGCCCAAAGCCTAAAAAGCCCGGCTAGGTCTGAAAGTATTTGCCTTCATTCAATACAGGTCCACTTGTATTAAATTATCTTATTTAATATTTTTCAAAAATATAAAGATTTAATATTTGATTTTTTTTAAAAAAATTATTATTCAAAATCATATTTCGCTTACTTGAGTTTCGGTCTAATCAAGTATCATTTGAAATTAATTTTAACTTAGAACTCTTGGATCAAACTTGGTTTGTTTAGTTTTGAAACCGGACAAAGACAAGGTCAATCGATCATGTTGATAATTCTATAGCAAGCTGAACTCAGAGGATATTTGATTGGAAGGAGTGGGGGTCTGGAATCGGAATGGGTGATTCTTATTCCAACCATTTGGTTGGGAGGAGTCTCATTCCGATTCCGATTTCGATTTCAGAATGGAATGTGAATGACTTAATCTATATAGAACCCAATTCTTACTCTTCTTTATGGATTCAATTTTTTTTTTTCAATTTCGATTCTGATTTCGATTCCGATCACAAACCAAACATTTTGAAGGATTTAGCCATTCCGATTCCGATTTCGATTCCAATTCCAAACCATTCCAATTCTCATTCCTATTTCGATTATGAATCAAACACCCCCTCAATTTAAGATTGAATATGACTTATTTCAGACTTGAATGATTGCTTGGTTTGAACATGGTTTAAAACTTGATTTAAGCCTGAATCAATATTTATTTCAATATTCAAATAAAAAAATATAATGACAAAAGTTTGTTGATTTGGATTTGGTCTTCTTTTGCTTTTGTTTTGATAATTTCCTATATGTTTAGATGCATCTTTTTTTTTTTTTATTCAAGTAATCAAAATTTTCTCCTTTTAATTAAAAGGGGTTAGACCTTATCCAACAATACATTATTTCCATATAAGTATTAATACATTTAATCCTTATTAAACTAAGTTGGATTATTTTTTTTATTCAATATGAAATTAATTTTGAGCATATTACATTCGTCCGAGCTTGATTTACTTTATTTTGATTTGAGCTAAATTTGAACCTTCCCGAATCACCTAGTTTGTTTAACAGCGCTGCATCCAATTTGGGTTCCCTCCGGTTCATCGGTCCAAGATCCATCCATGATACTCCCACTGCCATCCCTCATATATTAAATTAGGATTGTATCTTAATTTTTTTTCTAAAGCTAAAGTCAGCATTGCATTTGTATATTGCTTGAGAGTCTGCAATTAATTTTCCACAACGGTTCAAGCCTACCACACTCTCTGAGGTTGCAATTGGTACATCACCAAGTAATATTAGAAGATAATATAAATTACTATCAAGATAGATTGCTATCCTTAAATTACTAGTAATATTGATTATTATATTTGATACACGCAGATAATGTTACTGAAAATTTTGATTGACATATTTGGTATGACAATCAGATTATCAATAATATGAAATTAAAATTTTAAAATATTTTTATAAAATTTTATAAAATTTTAAATTAAAAAATAAAAATTTAATTTGATTTTTTAAATTTAAAATAAAATTTTTAAAATACGTCGAGCAAGAGGAAGGGGCGATGGTGATAGAGGTGAGGCCAATGCTGATGTAAAAATAGGAGCTATGACTGGAGAAGAGTAGGACATGATGCGGTAAGGATATGAGGGAGTTGCTAAAAGAGGAAGGTGGACGGATGGATTTTATATTTTTTTTAGGAATAATTTTATTCAATTTTTTTTATAATATTATAAAATAAATAATAATTTAGATAATTATTTTTTATAAAATTATTTAAATTTAAATTATCTTTTGAAGAGTAATCTAAATTATCAAGATAATTTAAATTAAATTATCATCAAAAAAAAAAAATATCAAATATAATAATTTAATCGGCTCACTTTAAATTACGAGTGGATTGCCAGCAACCAAACGCGATCTGACTTCCTCAGCAAATATGAAACCCTGTGAAGTGCTGATATCACTTGATTTTGGCACGCACGGTGCACGTGATTGTCCCGCAATGGAGACGATCAAAAACCCTATAATCCCGCTATCCCCGCCCTTTCCCTCTCCGGACTCGCCCCCCTTCACCGGCCTTCCTTCGCATCTTCCCTTTCCGAACGGGGGCTGCTGGTGAGCGCCGGACAACGGGAAGCATACGGTGCTTCGTGGCTCGATAGGTGGAGATTGGGAAACCGTCGACGGTGGGCTCCTCTCTCCCACCACCCCCCAACTCAGACCTTGTTTGGCGTCCATTCTTCTCTCTTTTCCTCTGTCCGTGGCTGGGTTTTTTTAGGGTTTCAGTGTCTTAAAGGGGACGAGCTGTAAGTTCTTCATTTGCCGGGGATATTTGAATTCCTCTCTTTCTTCGTTTAGGAATCCAGCAAGGGGGTCGTGGGAGAGATGGAGGTGGTTAGGGCGGACGGGCGTACCCCGAATCAACTGAGACCGCTCGCTTGTTCTCGGAATCTGCTCCACCGAGCTCATGGATCGGCTCGTTGGTCCCAAGGTAAAATCCAATCCACACAGACTGAGTAAAGTTTACATCTTTTTCGTCTTTGAAATTGGAGATTATTCTGTAATTTTTTCTCATTTTCTTTTTCTCTTTTTGCCCCCTTTTGTCAATAGCTGCCCATTCTCTTTTGGTAGATGACATCATGTAACTTGTTGCTTGCCCTTTATGTTTTGTTTGCTTCAATTGCTCTTGCTAAATTCTAATTTTGGCCATTACTTGTTGGTGTGTTTTTGTGTTTTTCTCGGATACGATGGATTTATTTTATTTTATTCTCTTTTATTTGCTTATCTCTTTTGTCTAATGGGTTGTCATTTTTGTATAATCTAATACTTGTCTTTGTTTTTATTGTGTTCCTATAATTAGTCATGCCACGAAGCATCTATTATCTTGGTTTTGTTTCTCCCTTTTGTTTTCAGGCTTCTTCAAAGCCCAAACTTATATAATTTCTTTTATTGCTTGTATTATTTGCTGGTGTGTGTTAAATGGGTAAATTGGATATGAATCCATGACATCAATGCTGCAACTATACTTCTCAAAGGTATGAGTTCAAACCAAGTTAGTTTTTACAAGGGATAGATGAAGCATGAAAGTTATATCAAACTAATGACCACTGAAAGTCAAAGGCAAGAACGAAAATCTATTAAAATTCCATAAATAACCCATTCGAGTATCTAACAATATGGTGGGATACCATCACAAACACCATTCAAGTATGCTTAGCAAGAAATCTATTTTAGATGCCAACGATCTTAGACATCAAACACATTACATGACCCTGTTGAGTGGGAACTTTGATTCACTCCTGCTTCTGCGAAAAAAAAAAAGAAGAAAAAAAGAAAGCCAAAAAAAAAAAAGAAGAAAAGAATGCAGTCATGGCGGTTATTTATTGGCCAGTCAAATATGTTAGATTGTTAGCAGCAATGTTGAATTTTTATTTTCATTTAATAATCATTCCTGAGGATATAGCAGACTATATAATTTTGTTGGCATCAATTGTTCATCACCATGTTGTTGTGGTACCAATAACCTTTTTACGATAGTGCGAGCAACGAAGAATTCAGTTGACAATTACTTCTGCCTATCACTTCTGAACATATGGCCACTCAAAGGTCATGAACAAATGCTCCAGACTCAAGAGCATAAATCCATTTTCCTTGTAGTTGGTGGCAGCAGCATATGTTGGCTCTCTTGGGTCTGGTGGTGGTACAAAATGAAATGAAAATGTGGATTTGCAAATAGGAATTGTATGCTGGCATGTCATTCGTTCTTAAGGAATCTTTATAAAGAATTGTATGAGGCAGCTTTGGAACAAATCATTAAAAACATCAAGATGATTGTCATAAGCCGAAAATAACCATGTTAAACAATAATGTTGTTCATGTTTTATTAAAAGCTTTTCTCTACTCTTATGGATAAAATGGTCTACTGAGAAAAATTTCTGGTGACTATAGCTTTGTGGATCTCAAATCATATCTTCTAATTGTCTTTCCTAAACAAGTTCATTGAATGGTTGGTTAAAATTATATATTTTCTATAATTAATAGTTGGTTAGTTGTTGATACCATTTGTCCTGCATCATGACCCTATCTTGTGCTATTGCTCTAATCAGTGGATTATACGCTTTTCATGCTTTGTTTCAACTCCTGCATCCAATTAAAACACATATTATGATTTATATGACTATATTTCCTCTAATATCAGTGCAATGAACTTTAAGTTTCAGAGTCCAGGAAAGGAAATAGGAGTTGAAGCAAGAATTTGAGTTGGTGGATGGAACAATAAAACCATGTTCATCATAGTTTGTAGCTGACACCTGGGTCATGATAGCCAGCTAGAGTGAGAGTGTCAATATAGGTGATCCTGCGTTGAAGCTTGGGCTTACAGGAACCTAGAAGCTTTGAGGACAGATAATTTCTGTTCATACACTCATAAAACTTGATTTCCAACAATCATATTAGTTGATTTGCCTTAATGCATATATGATGAATGTAATTTTGATTAATTTTGGAAACTATATAATGGAACTACCTGATGGCTGAGCTTTGTATCTAAGTACCTTTTATCTAGGAATGCTATTTTACTTACCAAGAAGTAGAATGGAGGATGCAACTTGAGAATTTTCTTGTGTTAATTGAAAATGCTAGGATGCTCTGAATGATTGTATTGTTTGGTACATTTAGTTGAATCTGTTTTTCTAATTTGGAGGGAGATTTATAAGTAGTTGTCACTGTTAGATGGTAAAATTTAGTACTTTGGTTGGTTGATTATGGAGATCAGCAAACAGTCATTTGTCTGCGTGCCTTATTTGTTTGGGAGAAAAGAAAACTTTGTATTTATTGGACATGTCTGCAATGGCACCTCAAAAGCTATGAGCAGGACTAGGAAGTGGAATCTTATCCTAATAAATTTTATGTTGCTCATAGTTTATAGTGACATAGGGAATGGGGGCAGAAGTTGGAGCAAAAACATGATGCCATAATGGGTTTGTCACCGTAGTTTAGTATTACTTCTGGAGTTAGTTAACAAAGATCATCCTCTGGGTCATTTTCAAATCATAAATTTACTTTTTGCTGAATTTTTCATTTTGGGTCTCTTTTTCTGTTATCATATTCTATAATAACTTATCATAGTTGGTAACTTCTCATTTGACCTCTTGAGTTTTAGGCTTATGCTCCTTTCTAAGAGCTGTGATGAGTTTATAAGATATGCTTGGCACTGGTTAAGTTGGTTGTAACTGACTTTCTATTGGGTCTTTTTATGAATTTTACTCTGGCAAGTATTCCAACATTTTTATAATTATTTTTTATATACACAGGTGATACAATTGTACTGGCTGCTGTTTACGGACCAAAAGCTGGAATTAGAAAGGGCGAGAACCCTGAGAAAGCCTCTATTGAAGTAATTTGGAAGCCCAAAACTGGGCAGACTGGTATTTACCTCCCTTATTTTTCTCTCTTAGCAGTTTGACATGTTGCAAATATGTATGCATTCATTCCGAAGTTTGCTTGGTTTCTTTGTCCGGTTATCGAACTGATTATTTTCTTATATTACTTAATATGCAATAGCGAGCATGTTATGTAGAGTTATTTTAAGGAAGTGGGACTAGCCTATCTAGAGGACTAGCTCATGAAAGATGGAAGTTTTGCTAAAAAAATTTTCCTCACAGCCATTAAAATCACAAACTAAATTTTAGTATTTTGCAAACCTAGATATATGGTGTTTTGGTTTTGAAGCTATCATGTAGACCTTGAATTGTTCTTTCTTTCTTGCCACATCACGAATCTCAAAAGTTCTTCTCTTTATTCAAAAAGGGGATCCATTTATGTCAGTCTCCAACAAATTTCTCGCAACAATTAAATTGATGCTTTTTTTTTAATAATTTATTTTTTTTGTGGTGTTTTTTAGCTCATCTGATGGTCCTTTTGTGAAACACCAGATTAACAAATTTAGTGTGTTATTTGTGAACTAACAAACAGCCCAAGAATTCTAAAAGAAGGTTTGTCTTCCTGCTTGATAACTGATGTACTGCGCCAATTGATAAGTTGATGAGTCCAGTTTAAACTACAATTGAGCTTATCAGAGTTTTCTTCTTTACAAGAAATTGTTAGATGAAAATATATGAGGATAGTCGGGTGGATAATGTCTTTGAAGAGTTGGCTTCTTATAGGAACATTATTGCTCAAAAGTCTAAGAAAGATCAGTTAGTGCTTTGGAGAGTTGCCGGACCTTACTAGTAAGAAACCTCTACCTAGGAAGGTGTATTTGCCTCATAATCTCCCTGAAATTCTATCTAGAATGATGTATCTGCTTCATAATCTCCCTCAAAATTCAAACCAGCACCCACCCACTTCCTAACTGCTCTCTCACTCTCTCCCAGTTCAAGTAACTAAGGTATGAACTGGTGCTGTTGAAGAATAGAAATGATATAGCCAATGATACGGAAGGATGGTGGGCAACATGGTTAAAATATAAGATTATGCAGACAATTGGTCTGCCATTACAACAGACATGATTTTATGAAAAATTGGCCTAACCTTTATGATATGTGAATAGACTGGTGGCATAGGTAGCAGGTAAATTGAAGGCTAAAGCAATGATACTATGGAAAGAACATAATCACATATACTTCAGTAGCTATTAGCAAAGGAAATGAAACATAATTAATTTTCAATTAAACATTTGGTTTACTGTGCATATCCTTTATCCAAATTCTTCTAAATTCTTAAGAGGTTCTCTCATTATTGTTTAGGCAAAGCAGAAAAAGAGTATGAGATGATCTTGAAGAGAACTTTGCAAAGCATCTGCCTGTTGGCAGTCCATCCAAATACTACAACCTCTATCATACTTCAGGTCAGGATGTTCCTTTTGTATGTTTTTCTTAAAGTCCATCTCTCTTTGCTGCTGCAGTTTTTACATATTCAAATTTTCTACATATTTTTTTTTCAAATATTTGAACTTCTAATATCTCCTATATATAGTGAGCATACACACTCCTATAAGCTAATGCTGCTAAACTTAAATGGTTCCAAAAGACAAAACCATAATATATAAAATCACAGTAGGTTACATTTTAGAGTTGCATTAACTTAATTTAATGTGAATCCTGGATATTCGCTCCACTGTTCCTGAAAAGACACTATTTTAAAATTTTGAAGCTTTTAATATGCTGTATTGAACGACATGTATATTTTAAATAAATGTTGTGCCGAGGTAAAGTTGGTTTGGAATTCATCTCTAGTGACAATCTAATGCTAGACCTTAGCTGTAGAGGATGGTAATATGGAATGTTTTGGTGTATGTGTGGAACATGATTTTAGTTTCTTTTGCTGTCATCATTATACGAGGACCATTGCACGAAACCCTAATGCCATCAAGCTAGAAAATTTCAAAAACCTACTTTCTAGATCCAAATGTGCTTCAATAATGTGACAATCTTTGATAGCCTTGTCTGCTATCATCTTTTTATTTGCTAGTTCCTTCTATGCATGCCACCATTAAAAGTCTTTTTTGCTTAACCTTTATCCTTTAGCAGCTTTCTCATTATTTCTGCATCTTAGACCTTTTTGTCACTTTCCTGATTTTGCTTTTGACCCTTTTACCAATTCTCAGGTTTATAATTGATCCTGTTGTATAAAACATTTTAAGACGTGCTGTTTTTAGGTCCATGTTTTGATATGTTATGCAACTGATGTCCTCAATAGTTGGGCACTGTACAGACCTCGAATTACTTAGATAACACTGAGTACTGCTGCATTATCGAGTTCTTATATGTGCCATTTTTGAGTCTGCTTTAACATTTGTTCTACAACTTATGATCTCAAGCCTCCCAACATTATTTTGTTATAGCACTCATGAGTCATGATTGCTGTATGGTCGATCAACTTACCAATCAATCTTCTCTCCACAGGTAACAAGCACCCTCGAATTTCAATTATTTGTTGTGGCCACCAACTCTTACCGTGAGATAAGGTCACATCAAGAGAGTGCTAGCATCCCTACTAGCAATGGCCTGTAGTTAAAGAGCCCTCTACATGTTAAAATCATGGAAAGTGCTCTCTCTGTTATTATGTACGGAGAAGAGCTATTTGTTAACTCCTCTTGTCCTTGTCAACCTCAGCATGTAAGCTCTCCTCATAATGTCCCATGTGGTCTGAAACAGGCTTTGGCATATAGTTTTTACAAATTCAGCCAATGGTTCTAGATGTTGGTTTTTTATATGGTGAGCAGCTGAGCATGATTATGCCATTTTGTTCACAAGCGTCTCTCAGATTCTCACCTACATGATGATGGCATGAGTATAACTAGGGATAATCTTATCTATTTCAATCTGTTAAGGAGCACTTTAGACTGGTTCAAGATGACTAGCTTAAACTATTTTTGCTTCTTTATTGTCCTCGGGTTTGCATATTCTATGCATTGACATATTATTTTCATAAATTTGCCCAACAGAAATAGAGTTAATGCTTTTGCCCATTAAGCACAATTTGAAGATTCACCTTGTGGTTTATCTCATCATCTCATGGCTGTATATGAACTGTGCTGTGTGCTTTGTTAGCCAATTGATTGCTGCTGCATCGTCTGTCCATTATGTTTCTGCTTTCTGGATTATTTTCTAATCTTGTAGCATTACAACTAAGCATATTTGCACAGTTGCTGCTTACTTTTTTGCTTCAACTTCAAGCATGTTCTGATGTTGGCTGGTCGGTGATGCATTGATCATTATTCAGCTGCAAGTTATGTTTTTCTCCTCAGAGATTTTCTAGTCTCTTGGTAAGCTAAGAGGCTAGGTCATTTTGTGCTTGAGTGTTGAGGTGGAGTATCATGCCATATTCAACAATCTGTTGCCCCCCATTTTTGGCTTCATTTCCTTATAATTTGCAATGCAACAGCTGGTGTGATTGTGTCAGTCAAAATGCTTTTCAAATACCAGCAATTCATTTATTTGACATTTCCTGAACACACCAAGCATATACAGTTTGACCATCAAATTTTCTCAATATAATCACCTTAATGGACCTCTTTCTTTACTATCCTATCATCCAGTCTAGAACTTGCTGATTTTTTTTTTTTTTTTTTTTTTTTTTTTTTAACGGTGCTCCACAATACCTGGTTCTTCACTTGCCAGCCAAACTCTTTATATGTTTTACCCCTTTTTTGTTTTTTGTCCTTTTTTTTTTTTCTGAGCTGGGCTGGGTGGGGAGTCAAGTGTCTATTATTACTTTTGGTATGTGCAATCTAGTATGCTTACTAATGAACTAGGCTGCTTTTCTGTAAACTATGAGCATATATGATACTATTGGACTCTTGCTTTCTCTAGTGGATTGCATTCATTTATTCATCTTACTTCTATTCTGCAAGCAAGAACCTTGCAAAATTGTGAAGTACTAGTGAAAATACTATGTAGAGATTAACTATTCTTAGTTTTGTGTCCCTTGAATTAGGTTGTAATGTCATGATTAGTATGAAACTCATTGCTTGCAGAATGATTTGATGCTTTCTGAAGTGGTTATCTTCTTATTATGCACTCAGATTTCCAACAAATTTCGTGAAGATATAGATTAGCATGAATATGTTGGACAATGTTGAAGAGAAAATGGTTATCATCGTTCTTCTTGAAGCTGTTTCCCTCATGTTTTAGTCTATATAGGCTTTTGTCCTAGTCGTACACATATTTTGAGCAATTTAGAGTGATTTCACTTGGGGATGAAGAGGAGTATGGTGTAGTAGACCATCTGTCTTATGAACTGGACCAGAGGAAAACTTGGGATGGGAAGCTGGTAAGTTCAATGTAGAACTTCTCAGGCAACTGGATGTGGAATTTACCAAGCAATGTGGAGAATGAGCCAAGTTCATATTATTAAGAGTAACATGATAGGTGTGTTTTTTCTTTTTTCTTCTCTCTCTCTTTTTTCTTTTGTATATGTGTGTTTGTGTTGTTTTTTTTTTTTGTTGGGGGGGGGGGGGAGTGTTGCAGAATCAATTAGTTATGTTTTTTAATCTACTGGAAGGGAAGACAGAATTTGTGGAAGATGGTCAGTTCTGCATGTTTCTCTAATTGTTGACCATTATGTCCGAACCTAATGCAAGGATGGGGAATCTGTTGGGATATCTTTTTGAAGGAATCTTGATCAGCAGCTCTGCAGGAGTGATAAAAGCCCTGTTGTTGTCCATCATGAGTGTGATGGAGGAGAATAGTAGAAAGAATGGGAAGCTGCAAAAGTCTTCCTTTTTTATTTTTATTTTTATTTTTTTTTTTGGGAGGGGGCAGGGTGGTGGGGGAGCAAGGTGGCGTGTTGCTTGTTTGATAATTTGCTTGTTTGAGAATTATCATTGTTGGATATTTTTTTTAAGGTATAAGCACTTCCTGCATGTGAAACCTGCATCTCTTGCATGATTGTCTTCCCAGTATGCAATGCCAGATGAGGTCTTATATGCCTGCTAAGACGAGTTGATTAGATTATAAGAGTAAGTGCCATAGCATGCCTGGGAATGCAAAGCAACCTATGAAGTGCAAAACTGCTGGAAAATGTTGGTAATATTATATAGTAATATTTTGAATCTTAAATTAATAACTATGTGATGAAATCCGATCATTTAACTTGTTAATGTTCTAGTTCTGAGCTGCCATTGCCATTTATACATAAGATTATGTTTTACAATTTCAATACTTGGTTGAAGTTCTTAATTCCCAAGGTTGGCACTTAACTGTTGTTTATATAATACAAGTCAATCCATATTTATGTATAATTTCAAACAGGTTATTTTGACTTTTGTTTCTTCTCCTGCTAACATTGTTTATTCTTGTAATACAGGTTGTTGGTGATGATGGTGCTGTATCCTTTATGTTTTCAGTATTGGGTACCTCTTTAGTGCTTATTTTCAAATGCTGATGAGTTTTGATTTTCTTAAAAAGAAAAAAAGCCAATGGTTAGATGTTGGGATGCAAATGACTATGCAAATATTGACATGATGCTAAAAAACCTATATCTACGTATCTATATGTAAGCTGCATACACACCAGTTCTTTACTATATAGTATTGTTGATAAAATATGTTGACATTCATTGCAAAATGAGCCACCCTTTGCAAAATTCTGAGATGCCTCTTCAATACTGTATTTAGCATCAATTATTTTATACTCACTTTGTTGAAGCTTTGGTTTTTTGAAGGTATTATTTGCTTAGAAAGATGTTAATCCATCAGAGGAGGAAGCAATGTCGCAGCGCCTCTCCAATGGACATCTGAAACCATATTAGAAAAGAAACACATAGAGAACACAATGCTTTAGGTGGAAAACTCCGTATATCTGCTCTCTAATTAGAATGCCTTTACAAGAGCCAATTGGACTCCTATTTATAGCCTTCCGAGCTTACAAAAAGATAAGAACAAAATACTTGAAAAACCACCTAACCTCCTTATCCTATTCTTATCCAAATTAGTTAAAACAATTTTGATCCTTCTTCCGATCTGCTGAAACAACCTCGATCCTTATCCCAACCGAAGTAGCTGGAACTGCCTCTGTCTTATCCGCAACGGTTGGAACTAACTCCACATTCTTTCGATCGTCCCAGATCAGATGTGGGGAAATTGGCCATAGTAACATACTTTTGATATTCCTAAAATTAAAAAACAAGCTAGGAGATCTCCACGAAAGTTATTTAGCTGCCCTAAAGAAGCCTGTTTCTCATTTGCATTGTAAGATACTTTCATTGAAGGTTATTGCAAAACTGGTGCTTGTACTAGGTTTTTGTTGGATTGGTATGGTGCTGGTCCATCTTGTATCCACACATGGTGCGAGGCTCTGGCCAACCCCCTTTTTTTATGCGTGTTTTTCATTTTTTTGAGGCTTGTTATGCAGTTGGGTGATTTTTTTTTTTAGTATTTTAGTTGCTTTTCAATGGTTTGTGACTCTGAAGCATCGGTATCAGTACCAATACTGATTGAGTCAACTTGGATGAATAAATTATCATTTATAATTAAAAACACAAATAAAGTGTATATTGTAGAAAGAATGTATAATAATTCACTCTATAAATTTAACCCCAAGTAGAGTAATTATGGCTATTGTGGATATTTGGGTCTTGTTCATAGTCCAGATTTTGGATATTCTACCAGCATGGATATTGTCCCCTTCCCTGCTGGTTATATGATATATGATAGTCACCTGGTTGTGCTTCGTGATGCTACAGTCGCTTGTGTGGTAGTTGTAGGAGACTGACCGTTCCATTTAAGGGTAGTAGGATGTTGTACCTACTCTGACCCCTAGCTATACCCATATTCATTGCAGGGGTAATATGCAATTGGATCCTCTTGGATAAGATGAGTGAAATAATGTATGAATGGAGCACTTTGTCCACTAGGTCTATCTGATGCCGTAGGAGATCTACCTCTGGCATAAGATGAGATCTGATGTGTGCTAAAGCTATTCAATACACTGGCAGATCTATAACTGATATCCACTTCCTTCATTTGACGAAATAGCTCTTGGGTATTCTGGTGCTGCTCTTCTTTGTTCACCTCCTGTCTAATTTTTGTTATCAACTCGGCCAGGTGCACATATAATCTTCTTACGCTTGAAATAGCTTCTCTCAATTGATTTTCCAGCTGTCTTCATGATCCTGATCTTGTTTGCCATGAGCTGCTTCAACTTTGGATCCTCTCTTGTAGGACAATATTTCCCTGTCATGTCTAGATTCTAGATTTTGTTTGGCTGCCATGGTCGTGATCCTGCATGATGCGAGTGAACTCTGCCTTGTTAGTGAATGGACTGAACCCTTGAGAATAACCATCACCACCTCCAGATGTTCATCTCGACCTCTAAACCCATCACTAGAATTGCTGTTGGTATCACGAGATGATCTAGGAAAGCCAAGATATGATGGATCCAGTGTCCCACTTTCATCTTGCCGGATTGGTATGTTGTTAACTGCCTCAGCTGGATTGATGATTGGTTGCTTGTCCCTTGGAATTGCCCTGCATGCTACCTTGGCTACAATGGAACCACTTGGCAATGGTGATCCTTATCAGAGTCTTCTTGTCCTTCCATGATACAGTCATCTAATAGGGGCTGCTTGGCCGTTGGATCTGCATAGGCACACATATTGATTTCATGAATAGTGGGCCGTGACCTGCCTCTAACTGATTGACTACTTTGTAATTCAAGGTTTGTCTCTGACTATCTGTCCTCTGATGCACCAGAGTCACCACACCTCTCATAGTACGAAGGTCCAAACTGTCCACAATGCTTCATCACCTCCTTGTGCTCCCACCATGCTTGCATTGAGGCCTGATGGCCTTGTGCATCTTATCAGCTTCTATATGATCTGGATAGGATTGCTCATGCTTGTCCTCATAGTCTCTGACAGGCTGATTGTCCAACTTGGCTACCTTGTGGTCCTGTTGAGCCCTCTCATTTTTGGCTACCCGTTTCGCTTCCTTCAGGCTAAGCAAGTGAATCCTCATTGCTGAGCCCATATGGCAATTTCGGCATTTGGGTGGGGTGTTTTTTTGTTTTTGTTTTTGTTTGGTTTGGGGGGGGGGGTGAGGGGGTGGCTTGGTTTTGTTTTGGTGGTGTTTAAAGCCTTGGTTTTGTGGTTTCGTTTTGCATGCCCCACTCATCACAAAAGGAAGTAGATATGAATGTATCTAAAAATTGCCTCCAATGATGGAAATTCCTTGATAAATGTTTCTAGCTTCTCCCATGTGCCATTAATGCATCCTGTGCTGCACTTGTGGATGCTGGTGTTCCTTTAAAACATCTTGCTGGTAAGCTAACCATCATTGTAATTTTGTTCTTCATTTACCTTATGCTGCAATTTAACTTGTGATATAAACTCTTGCAGTTGCAATCTGTTGTGGTTTAACAGAGGGAGGTTATGTAGTTTTAGATCCAACCAAATCAGAAGAGCAGGTAATCTTGTTATCTCAACAAACAACCTTGGGTGCAGGAATTTTCTTTAAACATGCAGGACCAAGAAGTTATAGGTGCCACTCATGTCTAGGAGTTTCACCCTGTCCAACTCCCAGTTTACCTTTCAAGTTCTGCTCCCATCATTCTTGTCACACCAAATTCACCATTTTCTTTGTTACCTCGTTGTAACTGTAATTTCAATCTAGGTCAGGATATTTGATATTATTAATCTCTGGTAGTGTGGTAACTTGTAAGCCTGTTACACAGTTTTTATTCAGAAATTTTTGTCTTCCTTGCCTAATTTTTCTTATGTACCACCACGTATCTCTTACTTTACCTCTTCTCCATGCAATATGCAACTGAATTTAGAATGTTCAACGTTGCTTTATTGGATGTGTATTGCAAAAGTACATTAACATAAATCTTTCCTTCACACTGTTTAATTTTAACATTTGGATGGATGTCTGCATTCGATTGTTCTCATGCATTGCGCACCACTCTTAAATGAGAATTTAGACATTACATCTATTCACTTGAGATATTTAGTTGTTTTTAAATGTACAGATAGTCATTTACTTTCATCATATAATAGCATTGACTAGAAATATTAATTTGTTTGGCAATATGGCAGAAAATGCGAGCCTTTGCTTATTTGGTGTTTCCAAATTCCTCACATTCTGTTCTTCCTAAAGCACCGTCAGCTGTGGATGAGGAACCTGGAATCATAACATCTGTCACCTATGGGCTAATGTCGGGTAAAAAATCTACACTATCCCTTTTCATGTTGCATTTGCATTCCTGCAGTCTGCTAGTCTTGAAGTTTCTAGTAACAGGGTTAGCTAATGTTAGGTTCTTACTATTAACCTAACCTGTTTCTGTTTCTGATGAGAATGACTCTCTAACTGTGCCATTGTCATCTATCTATCTATCTGCGTATGCATGTACATACGGTCATATGGCCTGCCATTTTGAACTAATTAACTGAAAATATTTTTGTTAGAATTTTAAGTGAGAATGAGGGAAAATATTTTGCACTCTTTTGAATGCGTTCACAATTTCATATTTCTTCTTTCTTATAATTTAATAAAAGAATTCATGAGCACCATACAAGTGATTCAGCCTTTCAGGCATTTTAGGACCTTCTGAAACCCACCTTTTTAAGATGTTGAGAATGCACCGTGTTCACAAATTAATTCAACATGTCAATACCTATGCACATATCCATTAAAACTCTGTTACTTTTTAAGATACTGAGAATGTGCTATGCTCAAATCCCATATGTTATCCATGACATAGTTCCCTGCCAATTCTAACATGTATTACAGCCACATAGCTGATAAGGTTTTTGCTGTCTGTGATGACTGAAATGGCAACTGATCTTGTCATGCATTTCTTATGACTTAGTTCATTTGTTCGTTAGCTGACTTATCTATTCTTGAAAATGACAATTTTTATGATAACTGTAACTGCAAAGAACCTGAAGCTACAGGATGCATAAACAAAGATTTTTTTTATTGGTCATCCAAATCTCTCTCTCTCTCTCTCTCTCTCTCTCTCTCTCTCTCATGCTCACACACACACATGCACACGCGCGCGTGCGCGCGCACACATGCACATAAGAATGTCAAATTGAGATCATACCTGCAGTTAACAATTAAATTGCCTGAATTTTATGAATAGTTTACTAGTTGTATCAAACTGAAACTATGTCTGTCTGTCAACCATAAATGATGAACGAAGGAATCAAACCAAAATGCATCCTACAAAACTGTCACTGGACAAGCTAATAACCCAGCAGCAAAATGATTCCTATTTAACTTTCATATAGCAAGTGCATTACTAGAAACAAAGCAGCCAAATGTGACAAATAACTGTAAGAGTGTGAACTGGTGGTTGCCCCAGTGGTCACACCTCTAACTTAGTGACTAGAGGTTCTAGGTTTGATTCGTGGTTGGTGTATCTCTGAAAACATGGACTTGGATAATTATAATGCAGGCAGGAGGGTGGATCTTCCTCTTGTTTGTCCAGAAAAAAAAAAAAGGGACTAAGGGTAAATCTCAATCATGCTCAAATAGTAAGATACGATTTTCTTTGTTGCCTCATTTTTTGGTAACCTTCCTAGTATAAATATATTTTGTGGAAATTTGAGCAGTAATAGAATTATTACCATCTTCATTGGAGTATTGTTAATTTTTTTAACTTTTCTGTTATGTTTACTTGTTATGCTCTTTGCTAGTATCTTCATTTATTACCATTAGAGTTTACAAGAACAATTTCATCATTATCTCTGGAATGTTTTATGGATTTTTTGTATGGAGTGAGATCAAAAGTTTAGTTATAGATTAGCTGACATTTCAGGACAAAGTAAAACTATGAGTAAACAGAATCTCTATGCTTCCACCATATTTTTCAAATGATAATTCTGGTTCTCCTTCCCATTCAGAGAGTCATTATATCAACTGCCTTGGACATGGCCATGCTGCATGTGCCAAGATCTCAGAATTTCTTAGGAAAAGCTTGCAGACACAGTTCCCAGGTGACCTTTCAAAAGGCACATAGGCGACAATTCTTCCCAGACCAAGAAAACTGCAACAGCTTGGAGCATATTTTGCTGCGTCAGCTTTAAACATGTGGGTACAGAGCCTCATCTGGACGGTTCTCACAGCAAGAAAACTACAATCCTCTCATTCAAGGTGGTTCCTGGACCAAAATGCAGTGTTTATAAGCTGTCTGGTCCTTGCTTCTACTGTTCAACTAAAGTATATGAAAAGCCATCGACTTGTGTGCACAATATGCTTTTTTTGCTGCAGTATGCACAATATTGTTTGCTTTGAAGTAGAAGAGAGTTCATCGAATGACAATGATGTATTTGTTGTTGCAATACTTGAGGTACCGAACGCTTCGGACATCCTGGAGCCATGGTTGAGCCTTGACCAAACCCCGGCAATAGGGAATGAAGTAATTGACATTGTCCATTAGTTAAGCTTCATCCGATGATGGTTGAAGCTATGTATATCAACGTGATTCTTCATTATTTCTTATTGTTAATGTCATGTGGCAGCTAGATGTTTCAAACCCTTCTACACTTGTCGGGTAAGAAAAATTGTCTAATGTTTTATATAAACCAGGAATGCAGGACAGGTGGTTTCTAGCATGATGGAAGTCTGGAAGCAGTTGTTTTTCATTTTGGACAATGGCCTGCATCTGACCCTACCTAACTATTGTGATGGGTTGATGGGTCAGCTCTATGTGGACTTCGGAGCGATGTGGGGAGCAGTTCGCCACCGGTGCCAGGCTTGAGTGCGAGATTGGGACTAGGGTGCGATCCAACGTATCCTGTTCCAGGTCAGAATTTGGCCCAAGTCAGTTCTTCCCCAGTGTGTGGTCCGTCTTGATCTGCTCAAGCCGTGCCTTTATCATGGTTAGCCTTAAATTTGACCTGAAACTGTTTTAAAAATTGTGACTCGTGGAAGAAGTAATCTGTCTGATCTTTGTGCACGTTGATCTGTAAAATTTACTTTGGAAACATGCATGCGTGATCCTTTTATTGGACATATCATGGAGCTTCTTCTCATTCTATGTGTGTTCAAAATATTGATAGCTGCTGGCCAATGGCATGATCAAAGGAAATAGCACGTCTGTTGTTTTTAATTTTATTGCAACATTTGGGTTTCCCTAGTAGTGCTTTTTCCCTTGTTTCTTATCCCCCTCCTTTCTGGAGCGTGGTCCTACTCGTTGTTTTCTAATCCTGAACTTTGGATTATAATTGGTTTATGCATTGCACTCTAGAATGGTCGAGAAGGACTTCTTTTTGGTTTTTTTAAAAAGTTATGGTTACACAAATCTTGGGTGGTAATAATCTTAAGCAGACGTTTGGATGCCAGCATGTATAAAATCTGGTAATTCGACAGCAAATTGGCTTGCAAATCAAGCGGTGTTTTCTTTTTTATAAGGTAATTTTGTCTCCTCTATTCACTAATTAAATTGTCTAAAGAATGCTGTTATAAACTTAAAAAATTTTAAAATTGTAGACAAAAAAAACTTTTATATCCCTCAAATGGTTGCCCTCCATCGTCCAATTGCACTGTTTCTAGAGTAGATTCTTGAATCAACAGGCCCTCGCGGCCATCACGAAACAAGCTGCATGTAATTTGGTAATAAAAAAGAGCCACCAAACGACCTAGTTTAATTTCTGCAAATATACGTGTTGCGGTCAATCCTCTCGTCGTCTGGTCACCGGAAACGAGCATCTGTAAAAGAAGTCCATACTGACCAGAGGTGGCTCCGATGAAACCCTCTGACGGTCAAATCAGAGAGGAGACTAGGTAACAGTAGAAAAGAATCAAGGAGCTCAGCGAGAGAGAGTAAGAGCTAGAGAGGAAGAGTTCAGGAGTTTCGAAAGGAATCTCGTCCAGCACTGTTGTCTTCTCCATTTTATAGTAGGGCGCGGCATGGCGCCGTCATTAATGGCGCAGACAATGGGAGAATTGTCGAATCGCCAAAGATTGTCAGAGTCGTCGTGAGGCTGTCAAATTACTATGGGACTGTCAAATCACTAGGGTTGACCTATGCCTTAGGTGGGATAATGTTCCAGGGCGGCTATGCCGCACGTCGCTGTCAGGACGGACAGTCTCCAGCAGTCATACGGCGTTTGAAGGAGTCGACCGACTGTATGTCGGTGTCTGGTTGAGGAATGTCGGGTGAAAATTTAAAGACTCTTCGATGGTCAGTCGGGCGCGTTGCGGGAGTCGGATATCGGGTTTCACAGTTCGGTCCGTTGGAAGTGGAGAGGATCTGTCCGATCAATGTATATTCGGTCGGTCGGTATCGATAATCATCGATCAAAATAGTCGGACGTTGATCAGATGGGATCGATGATGAGTCGGCATGAGGAGAACCCATCGATATATCCCAACAATATGCATCACGCCAAAACACTGCGCTGAACGAAGGGGCTACGGGGGTCGAAAAGCGAAGTGCCATCTAACCTAGCCTTTCCGTTCGTTCCACCGACCGCAGGCCTACCGACTTTTTATACAGTTGTCGTCACGGACCCTCGGCTCGTGGCCTCGCCAGTTTGAAAGGAAATTTAATACTGCCCACGGCTCGTGGCCTCGCAATTTCCGAAGGAGAAAAGAAAAGAAAAAAAAAAAAACACTTGTGACCAAATTCCTGAATCGTGGAAGAAATTTAAAAGGTTTCGTAACCTATCAATTCATCGTTATTTAAATTCGTGGGGGCGCAACCGAGATCTTCCCCTCTCCTCGGCACTCTCCATCGCGCCCTTCCATTTTTTTTTCCCAGAGGAGGTTCTCGCCCCAAATCCCCCTTCCTCCTCTTGGGAAAAAAACCTCTCTGTCTCTCTTTCTCTGACCATGGCTTCCGAAAGCTTCACCGACAAGAACGCTGTTTTCAAAAAGCTCAAATCTAAGTCGGAGAACAAGGTAATCTTTTCTCTTTATTTCTTCTTATTCTTCTTCTTGGTCTTTCTTTTGTTTCTTTTACGGGAACCGGTCTCAGGTCTACCCTCCTAGATTTTGCTTTGTTTCACCGCAATTTCGATTCGGCTTTGAGGATCCGGTGTGGGAACTCCAGATCCCGACGGTATCCCCCAGATCTGGTCGTTTCTGACTGTGGATCTTTCCGTCTCAGATGTGCTTTGATTGTAACGCCAAGAACCCGTCGTGGGCGTCGGTGACGTACGGGATCTTCCTTTGCATTGACTGTTCGGCCGTCCACCGTAGCCTTGGTGTGCACATTAGTTTCGTGAGGTACGGGATGGTTGTTTTTTCTTTTGCTTTGTTTTTTTTTCTTCCTCGATGGAGGCCACCTTTATGGTTTCCTTCTTATTTTTAGGGTTCAATTCGGTTTCTCTCTGATCAATTTGCAGGCAGCTTCTGAATTTCATGGATTTCCCTATCAAAACCCTGAATCGATTGTGTTACTATGGTTGCAAACCTTTATCCCCCTTTTTTTTTTGGTTTAATTGAATAGGTTCCAAGCCTTAAACCAAGTAATTTTGAATTATATACATGAGACGATGCAGCTGACGATTGGTAATTCCAAACGCAATATGAATGATTAGATGGCAGCGTTCGTAACCCTTCAATGAATATTGAGATCAAGCTATCAGATGTTTATATAATTCTTGCTAGCTAGCTGCTTTTTGGATGCCCCTGGTGGTAACCACCATCCCCTGAGCTGTATGCGAGAAAAGTTTAGAATATATAGAAAATCATAGTACAGAATTCAACTTTTGAGAATGTAGGGCAAAGTGCTAAGATAAATTTTCCAGGCATATTTTGATTCTTTAATTGAAAAATGTATATTGTGCATACAAACATTCTTGCATGTCAAGTTACAGTCTGTAGAATACAGAAGAGGCCAGTTCATAGGTGGTGAAATTTTGCTTTGACTAGGTAAGTGATCAAAACCAGTTTGATATTTTGTAAAAAAAAAAAAAAAGAAGGAAAAATCAAGCCTTGGTCTTGACTTTTTGAGGTTGTAGGATGGGTGCAGGCTTGTGGCAATGTGATTGAAGTCGCAGATCTGATGCTTATAATAGAAGGATGTAGAGAAGCAAGCAAGAAAGACTGAGTGTTTGCTTGCTGGAAGTCTATTATTGAAATAAGGGTTCAAGGGGCTTTTGCTTTGATAAAATTTTAGACTTGGGGCATATTTCCAGTTCGGTTTGATAATGTGGTGCAGCAAAAGGGGGTTCTGTCTTTGTAGACATATACCTAAAAACTAGTTTTGCATATAAAATCCTGAGCAGTGTATCTAGATTGGTGTTTTGCATGACAGGAAACACTAGCTAGGGTTGGATGTGCTGACCAATCACTTCCACCACACTAATCATAACCAAGTAAATATGCTCAGGTTTTGAGATTTAAGCTATAGGGAACCATGCAATGGATAAAAAAACAATGATATGATTATATATGAGTAATTTGCATGCACAAATCATAACATATGATATGAAAAAGGCAATAAAATCTGAGAACAAGTGCAAATGAATATACATTGTGGGTATAAATGTCCCTTCAATTAATCTAGGATTGCACTTAGTTAAGACATACTATTAATACCACGAGAAAGCTGTGTTTTGAAAGGTTCACTCATGTTATCATGTGATGTACTCCAAATTTTTCTGTCTCTTTATATATGATGGCAAAGGCATCCTTTATTTTTTCAAAATGAAGTATTCTGTGTGGTCGTTAAGTATAAAGAAGCTTGACAATGATTTTTTTAGGAGGTAACTGGACTGGAGATGACTTCTAATTGATTATAATTGCCTGGCAAAGAATATTAAGTAGGTTGTCACAGTTGAAGATAATGATTCGAGAGCTTTCGATTGTGTCGGTATACATTTTACATGACCTGATGTTTGTAGTTATAGCTTATCTATATTAGAACAATGGGAGAAAAAATTTCTTATGAAGTAAAGCAAAAAATTCTCTACTGCTGACATCTTCTGTTGAATGATAGATTAGTTAATAATGAAGTGTGGCCTCATTGAGTTATAAATGTGGAATAAACTGTGTTACTTTCTGAAGTGTACTGATATAAATAGATTTTTAAGGTTGTCAGAAATATGAGGTTGAACTTGGACACATCACTGGAAGACAAATATCAATAAGATAGATTGGTTAATAACCATATCGCTGGAAAAGAATCTTTTGCTAGCAGGTAAAATAGACATGTTTGATATTACATTATGTTCATACTTCTTCCTTTAATTGGCAAGGGCTCTTGCAACTGAGCTAAAAGCGTCTATTGCTGTTATAACTGTAATATAGTTATCAGATTGGGATGAGTTTGACTTACAAAACCTGTTGTAGCTACCGTAAAAGAAGCACCTCATCACTTTTATTTTGTTCTTTATTTTTTTTTCTCTAACTTTTCCCTTTTGACATATTTATGTTATTAGTGTTTTGGAGGCTACAGTTTAATTATAAAGTAAATCGATTTTTTAATAACCTGATCTTGAATGGGTCTTTTGGAAGTTGTTATATAGATTACTCAATCAAGATGTTTGCTTCCTTGATTTCTAGGTCTACAAATTTAGACTCATGGACTCCGGAGCAGCTGAAGATGATGGCTTTTGGGGGTAACAACCGTGCACAGGTTTTCTTTAAGCAGCATGGATGGACGGATGGTGGCAAAATTGAGGCAAAATATACATCAAGAGCTGCTGAGTTGTACAGGCAGTTACTTTCCAAGGAGGTTGCTAAAAGCATTGCAGAAGATAGCGGCTTGCCTTCTTCCCCGGTTGCAGCATCCCAGTCACCAGATGCAGCTAATGGTCTTCCCGAACTTAGTCTTGTGGATGCATCAAAGGAAAATTTAAATGAGAAGCATGAGCCTGAGATCACTCGGTCGCCTAAGGCTCCTACTCATTCTACAGTTATAAGCGCTGTTAAAAAGCCCATTGGTGCAAAGAAGATAGGAAGCAAGACTGGGGGGCTTGGCGTGCGAAGACTGACAACAAAGGTAAATTTGTGCTTTCTCATTCTAACAATCATAAATAAAAAAGGAATGAAGTCTGAGGAACTTTACAGAGTTTGACTACGGTTGATTGTGGTGTTTTGCTTGATTTCTGAGGATGGCTATCATGGTAGCTGGCCTCCATTTGTTTTTCTTCCCCTTCTTGTTGGACCTTATACTTGCCTTGCATTTTCTCAAAATTTATGATGTTTAGTCTTATCCTTTCTAGTCATGATGAAGTGACTGGTGACCATTTTAACTTTGCTGAGCATTTAATTTGCAGCCAAATGACAGTCTTTATGACCAGAAGCCCGAAGAACTGGCACCTGCTGTAACATCCTTGGCTAATTCCAACGCGACGCATGGCCCATCTTTTCCTTCTCGATTTGAGTATGTGGAAACCATACCATCTGCTGAGACCAGTTTGGGAGGTGCTCAAGTGATCGGTCATGTTGCACCACCAAAATCTTCAAACTTCTTTGCAGAATTTGGAATGGATACTGGATTTCAGAAAAAGTCAAGCTCCAATTCATCAAAAGTACAGGTAAAGTTATATTTTTAAAGATTTTCTCAATAAAGTGATCATGCTTATATCTTGCATTTGGATTTAATTTAGCGGGATGTATAACCCAGGTTAGCCCACCCGAACAAATACCCCTAAACATGCGGCCATGCCTGAGTTGCGCCTGCCATGCCAAACCACCCTAAATCTGGCCCTTGTCTGCGGGACTGTCCCACTGGTGGCCTGCGACAATGGTCCTTGTTTAAAACCCACGGACACCCATGTAATTTTGAACAAGAAACTACCTCATGGCAGAAGTGGGTTCTAACTTCTTGCCAATTGCACCGGTGTTGTTAAAATAGGCATGTCAGGTCATTTTATTTCTGTGATGGATCTCGTGTCTATCTAATCTAAGCTGTAAATTAAACTATTCTCTGTTGATGGTAAGCTACTATGTCCATCAGCATGGAAGAACAGTCAAAATGGTGAATCAACGTGTATTCTGTAACATAATGTATTACTTTACCTTCCTCTAGAACAATCTAACATCAGAAGCTGTAGTTGCCCCTCACACAGGTCAACTCATTTCTTGGATGGTCATCTGCCTTATCATTTGCAATCATGGCCAGCTTCCTGTTTAATTTCTGCTTCAACATGTCCCTCTCACATGTCATATGATGCAGTCATGTTGCTTTCCTGTATTCTCAGTTATGTGTCTTTGTTGGCTTCTATGATTTTATGTCCTTAAACTCATGGTTATTCATGTGGTTTATAATCATGATGTTATTTTAATTATCAAAAGTTACTATTTCAGTAGGTGATCAGAGTTACCATGTAGCATTTTTCATTCTAAAACGTAAACCCTAGGAGTTATTACCACATGCTGCTCGACAACTGAGAACTTGTTGCAACGAAAAGAAACCTGTGTTTAAATTATTGGTTGCATATAATTATGTGACAAAAAAGTTGAATTTATTTTTGATGTAATTACATTTGATATTGAATTTATACTGAACACAAATAAGTGTGATCTAATCGCGCAAGTATGAAGCCTATGATTATTTATAGCCAGCGCACGTTGACAAAACGATTCAGTTCAGTTTAACAAACCATCAGCTAATTTCTTATTTAAATTAGTATAGAAGTATAGAAGAATGGGCAAATGATGTATGTTAAAAATGCAAGTTAGCAATAATGATCAATTATGGATGTTCTGTAAATTATATGGATTATTTGGTTACTGTTGCTTAATTTTGGATATATTAAATTTTGAGATATTTAAGTGATCCTGTGTTGTAAAGCATGTGCGCATGGACATAGGAAGCACCAAATTCTCATCATACACTGTTTATCCACGTTGTACATCATGAAAGCATCTCTTAACAAGCTCATTCTGCGAATTTGCATACCATGACTCTGGATCCCTTCCCCTGTTATCATTTTGGTCCGTGATCAACTATTTGCTGCATTGGCGAGCATGAATTTGTTTCCCATGCTGGACCAAGTTCATTTTTTAATGGACCAAAGGCTATGGTTGTGTGCTTGATGTTGTTGAAGAAACATAACCATATTGTATATGTGCATGTCAGAACAATTTTTACCAAGGTTGATACTAAGGTGGATGAGTTTTGACATTTTGGTGTATGACATCCGTGGAACTGCAAACATTATGTTTGCATCTCTTTCTGTATTCATTGCTCTTGTGTCAGATACTTGAAGTCATAGTGGCTTGTTAGGCAACGTTATGTAGTTTGGAGCAATGCTATGGTAACTCAGAAAAGTACTTAAAAAAGTCACTCATCTATCTTCCACCAATCATGTTGCTTCATTATGTGGCACAGTTCACAATGCAAGTACAAAGGGAGCAATGGGATTACAACACACCAGCTTAGTGATATTTTGAGTTATATTTCTGGGTTATTAAAGCCTCTTTTTTTTTTTTTATAGTTTATCCACTGAATAGCATAGTAGAAACATATAAAAACTTCAAGAGAAGTTATTTTATTGGCTTAATCATTTTAGTTTCTCATCCTATTTTAAATCAAATATTGCAAGGTTATTGGTGTAATCATTGTCCTCTCTTCTCTACCTTGATGTTGTTTAAAGTAGGATAACTGTGGTGGTAAGCATGAGAAAAAGGCTACATTAATGGATGGTGATGTCTTTGTTCATTTTTATGCATGATAAGTCTGCATAAAACTGAGACTGCAACAGATCCCAGGAAAACATCACATTAAAGGTGGTTCCAGGGATCTTTTGGTTTTATGCGGTGGACAACTATATAATAGGCATGCCAAATCATTGAGCACCTCTTCTTGTTTTGGATGTCTAAGTTACGCTTCTGAGTTTTTTTTCGTTTGTTTGTTTTAACTCTCATGATGATCATCAGATCCAGGAAAGTAATGAAGCAAGGCAGAAATTCTCAAATGCAAAGTCAATTTCATCAGCCCAATTCTTCGGTGATCAGAACAAGGATGCTGATAAGGAGGTTCACATGTCACTGCAAAAGTTCTCAGTATGCATTCTTGCTGTTCTCATAAACCCTTAATAAAATCTGATATGTAGATTGTGATGTTCATGCATGGGGATTTTCAAACTATCCCTTCATCAGTTCTAAAAGAATCCCTGTTTTTGTCAAGCACGGCTGTTGGTTGGGCAGGGGTTCCAGGGCTCCACGAGATTGCAGCCATCGATGATGTCTCTCACATGCATTGCACATCTCCTACTCTAGTCCATGATTAATGCTAGCTCGGCAACATATGTGACACCACTTTGTAACCATGTGAAAATGGTGCTGGTGCACTTACTTGTCAGCGCCTGACAAGTATGGTCCAACAGACCCTGTTCCCAACAAATACAGAAGCACCATAAAAGTGAAGTTACTTGTGGATTCACATGGTTATGGAATCAGAATGCATTTTTTTAGATTCATATGCTGTTGAGTTTTACTTAAATGCATATAGTAGTTTTTCATCATGATTTGTTTGAAGTTCTGTTTCTCATCTCTAGTTCTCCACATGTTGATAATTTTATTGGATTGTATTTTGTGGATGGTTGGGTAGAATCATATGTGATTTAGACATTATTTCTTCCATGGTTTCAAATCCTGGGAGTACATCTAGTGGGATGCTGGGACAGGATCATCCAACCATTGTCCCAACATCTGGTCTGTGTGTCCTGGAACATCTCCTGTCCCAAGTGTTGGGACGTGAATGGTGGCAGTTCCCATTCTACAGCAATCCCAGGATGGCCCTGTCTCACAGATTAAGACCTTGATTTTTTCAACTATCAAATTCTGATTATTGATATTTAATTTACCTTGTTAACTAATACAGTTGGATTGATGTTCAAAAGCCACTCACTTAAACTTGCCTCTATGTAGGGGTCAACTTCCATTTCTAGTGCTGATCTTTTTGGTCACCAAGCGGATGATTCTCAACTTGACCTCACTGCAGCAGACCTTATCAACCGAATCTCCTTTCAGGTACTTTCGTGAACATGATATTATATGCTGATTAATCAGTTCCAGAAGATTCGACTTGTTATGTCAACATCAGAAATGCACATAAAGATCATTTTCCTTGAGAGTTTTGATATGGTTGATCATGAGGGATGATGAGTGATCTTTAAATTTTGTTTGTCATCTGTGCTTGCAAATTGTGACTACAGTGACTGCCCTTGGAACCTTAATTATTTATAAATGGCTAAGTTTTTGTGATGTGTTTTTTCCCATATGATTGCTTCAATATCTTCCTTGTGATTCTCAGGCTTCACAGGATATATCCTCCCTCAAGACTATAGCTGGGGAGACTGGTAAAAGGTTGACATCTATAGCTTCCACTCTTATCAACGATCTTCAGGATAGAATCCTTTAAGTGTGGTTCATGAGGTCAAGTTCATATACATGTTTAAGGAACAGTTATTCCAATAGTGGATCAATCTCAACATCGGGGGAGGTTGCTAGCCTATTGTCATAAATTTATCTCATAATTTTTTCACAGAGAGACATTGTCCATCTTTCCTAATGCTTTGCATGACCTACTTTTGTAATGGTGGAAACATTTGGTGCTGTAGAACATATAGGAGATGTGTATTTGGACAGCATATTTGTTAAAGCTCTAAAAAAGTTTGGGGTTTGTATTTCTGAACTTGGCAAATTACTTTTCAGCATCCATGCCTGAAAGGTTGCAGATGTTTTTTCAGTTATTTTGTTTATGTTCTGTGCCTCCATTAAATGCATGGAATCATTCGAATCATAAGCAGTACCTATCATAAGAAATAAATAAAATATTGGAAGAACACCTGCCCTCGAATCATCCGTTATTTACGAGGCTGTTGGAGACGATCCAACAGTTCGGGAACAATGTCCAGAATAAGCTGTACCATCATGCATCGGGGTTGCAAGCAGATCCTGCACCTGCATGTGAGCATGCTAGACGATCAGAAATATGTGCGCCAAAGTCTGCTCAGTTGGGAGCAGCAGAAGGAATGCCTACTCCATCAACCAGGCAGCTGAGAAAAGGCTGATGTCACGCAGACTTTTCTATATTATGGTAGCGACTCGAATTGCAGCAACTTCTGGAGCTCCGTCTGGTTACAAGTTGCTTGTTCATGGGCTCCTGAACCACGCAGCCTCAAAAGGGGAACTTGGTTCCAGGAGGTTCATCGACAATCACACCAGAGCATCTGTGAGGTTGTGTACATCAACAATCTCCAAGCTGAGACCAAGCAGGGGTTCAAATGGACGGCGACCACAGTCACGGCATCGCAGCTGAATCGACGGAACGGTAATAACATTAGAAAAACGGAGATGCAGGAACGTGGGATTTTCAGGTGGAAATTGGATTTCTATATCTGGTTAAAAAGAATTGATTTGACAGCGGTTACTTGGCTTCTGAGACGGCCTCCAGAAACCGGCTTCACAAGGCTGTCTTTTCTCTAATTAAGATGGCTGGTCCTTCCAGCTGGGGTCAGGACAGCAGCCATGCAAGCTATCAGGCAAGTCGTGGAGGAAATTTATGCTGAAAACAAAATGATATTTCTTGCAATGACGAGCTCGCGGAGAACAAGTTTATATGTTAAGCTTTCCTTCCTGGGCACCAAGGAGGCATTTCTTCTTTTTCTTTAGCATGAGAGATGGGACATATCTATTTAATCTGGATCAATGCAACCAAATTTGAAGCATCAAGATGGCTTCAAGCTAGCTTTAGCACAAGAAATGTATAGCAACTAAGATAATCAGGCTAGAAAGTAATTAACGAGCGAGAGAGGTTGTCGTCATGTCTCTAGAGTCTTCCATCGGCAACGGAAAAAGAAAAGGGGTTAGGGTTTCCTCATCCTCCTCCCTTTCGAGGGTGGTTGGTCGAGTAGATCTTGATCCAACACGTTCCACAAGTTCTCTTTTGGCTTCTCCATCCTCACACGGAACTGGCCTGAGGGTTGAGCAGTCTTAGCCTGTCTTGACTCGCTCGCCACAGCTCGATTTTGTCTTGCTTGCATCGTTCCATCCTTTAGCTGGTCATTCGGCAAACAAAGAAGGGGCTTCCATTTCTCCACGTCCTTCTATCTTTCAGTGGCCAACTCCGTTCTCCACCGAGCATTCATGGTCTCAGGTGGCTCAGGGTATTCGTCGATTCAAGTAGGAGTCCAGTAGAACTTTTAAAGAAGATATTGAAGTCCTAGAGGCGCGATTCTCCCATGTGGTCTCCTTTTCAGTGAATGAACTACAACGTTCTATTTTTCGATGGAAATCAGCTATAGTCTGTAAGTTCCTTGATAAGGGTTTTTCTCTTGAGTTCATTCAGAAAGAGTTGAAGATGCGATGGAATGTCTCGGGGGAGTTTCATGTGCTGCCTTTATCAGAAGGTTTGTTACTCTTTTCTCTTCTTTCTGTTGAGGTCCGGGATATCATTTTGGCCAAAGGTCTTTGATCTTTAGTTGGACATTTGCTTGCTATGGAGGCTTGGAGGCCTTCATTTCGATCGGATCGTGATCATTTGAGATTTACCTCTATCTGGATACGGTTATCGGACCTCCCATTGGAGCTGTGGGACAAATCCATGTTGTTTAAACTAGTCTCAGTTGCTAGTAAACTATTTTTTTTAGATGTATGGACTGAATCTAATGCTAGGCTGGGGTTTGCTCAAATTAATGTTCAATTAGACCTCTCCAAACCCATTTACCTGGAGGCAGCTGATAAGCCATTGTTGGGACCTTGGATTCGGGCAACTAGGATTCCAATTGTTCCTCCTCAGGTGGAGCGGAAGAGATCCCCCACACCTGCTGCTGATCCTTATCTTTCATTCTCCTCTTGGATCAGCTCACCCTCTTGGATCAGCTCACCCTTTAGGCATCCCTTTGACTGAATCTAGATTCAGACCACTGTTCATAATTGACCAACCTTTCTCTCAATCTTTTCAGCCTATGGACACATCAGGGGAACACATGCAGAAATATAAGATATTACCACCTTCAAGCAGAGGGAGGTTTAAATCCCCTGGGTCTGAATCGTCTCAGCGTAAAATGGTGGTTCTGGAGAAATTCAATGAGGCCGATGCTCCTCAGACTGCTCACAAATCTGACTTATCCTATCTGGCTCTTAAATCCTCGAATACTTATCCCATGAAAGAAGTCTGACGTGTGGTTGCATCAGAGTCTGGTTGTTCGTCTGCTGCTCAGGCATCTTCATTTAGCCAGATTTTCTTGATCTCCTTTTCTGCTTCATCTTCTCATCTAGCACAAAGTACTATGTCTTCGGAACATCAATCATTGTTGTATAATCTTTGTCAACATCTTAATGTTCCTTCCAGAGATATGTTAGGCCTTGCCGACTCTTAGAAGGAGGCTATGTGTCAGAGTAGGCTGTTAGAACCCCCCCTCCTCCTACCTCATGAATCTCCTATTTTGGAATTGTAGGAGAGCGGCTAAGCCGTCTTTTGCAAAATATGTAAAAACTTTACTTGTCCAATATGACCCAATATTATGTGCTTTTGTCGAAACTCGCATCTCTGATAGTTCTCATCTTCAACGTCTTATGGGTTCTCAATGGGACTACTATGTGATTCCTTTCGTAGGTCTATCTAGAGGTATTGTAGTTTTTTGGCATAAATCATTGGGTCAAATTACCTTTTTGCATATAGATTGTGAAATTTATTTTGGCCTCATCACCCCGTTGCAAGGTCCCTCTTGGCTCATTGCTATTGCTTATGTTAGTACTTGTGGCATACAACGGTGCAAACTTTGAGATCTTGTTTGGCAAGCCTCACAAACTCGGTTGCTTTTGCTCTTAGTAGGAGACTTTAATATTATTCTCTCTGTAGAGGATAAGAGAGGAGGGTAGAGATTTAAGCTTGATCGATTTATCATTGAATTTAAATCTTTCATTCAGAACACTGGGCTAATTAATCTTAGATTTCATGGTCCTAAATATACATGGTGTAATAATCAAGCAAGGTTGGCCAGGGTCTGGGAAAGGTTGGATCGTGCTTTTGTATCTGCTGATTGGATTGATCTTTTTTCTGAATCTTGGATCATGCACTTGGCGCATTTTACTTCGGATCATTGTTCTCTTCTTCTCACTTTCGCCTCTGTCCACAAGAGGCATCGTCCTCCTTTTCGATTTAAAAAATTTTGGTTGATGTGTGACAATCTTAAAGACACTATAGCCTCTACTTGGTCTACTGATTATCATGGCCCTCCTACTGACAAGCTCACTATTTTACTTAATAATGTCCATAAGAAAGTCATGCACTGGAACAAAAAGAGGATCGATAATATTTTTCGCACAGCTGATATCCTCTATTCTCATATTCTCTCTCTCCAAGAAAAGGAAGCCCAGTGTGGTCCTTTGCCTCATGACCGACATATGCTTTTGTTATCTTCTTTGAGAGCTTATCACAAAAAACTTTGCATGCAAGAAGTTCTTTGGAGGCAAAAATTACGGTCTCAATGGTTACGTGAGGGTGATGCTAACATCCGATTCTTTCCTCGTTCAACTCTTCTAGGATATCGGTATAATAGAATATCTCAATTGTAGGTGGATGATGGTACTGTGGTGCACTCTGAAGAAGGCATCTGTTATATCCTTCAAGAGTACTTTTTCCATCGTTGAAATAGTACGTGGTAGTCCCCTGACATTGACTTTCCACACATGCCTCATAGGCTTTCTAATGAGCAAAATCAAGCTTTAATCTCTGAAGTTTTTGTTGAAGAAATTGAAGAGGCCATTTTCTCTTTACACCCTGACAAAGCTCTTGGGCTGGATGGCTTCCAGCCTTTCTTCTTTCAAGTCTTTTGGGACCTTCTGAAACTAGATGTAGTTGCTGCTATTAAGTATTTCTTACAATTTTCTACTATGTCGGCCTATTGAAAGCAGACTTACATTGCGCTTATTCTTAAAGTTCCTGATACGTCTGTAGCTTAGCATTTTCGTCTCATCAATCTTGCCAATACTATATATAAAGTTGCTGTAAAAATTCTGGTTACACGCATGTCTAAGTTTATTTCTTCTCTTGTGTCTCCTTCACAAGTTGTTTTTGTTCCTGGCTGTAATATTATTGATAATATCCTCCTTGGCCAAGAGCTTATGCATTCTTTGCATATTGCACCTCCTCTCATAGTTGAATGTTAATAAAAATTGTTTTGGAGAAGGTCTTTGACACATTTCAACATTTCTATTTGCATAAGCTTCTCATAGCTTCCAACTTTCATCATAAATTCATTTCTTGGATATTGGCTTGTATTTCTCAATCGCAATTTGCTCTCCTTGTGAATGGCTCACCGACTCATTGATTTTCTATAAATTGTGGTCTTCGACAAGATTATCCTCCATCTCCTTATTTGTTTATTTTTGGCTCTGAATTGCTTACCATTTACTTGAATGGGGCTATTCAGCTTAATCTGCTTAAAGCTTTTCAACTAACACCTTTTGCGTCTGCTATCTTTCATACTTTTTATGCTAATGACTATCTGTTAGTTGCTCAAGCTTCGGTTTATAATGCTATTCTCTTAAAATCTATTTTAGAAGCCTATTATGCTGTTATAGGATAAACAATTAATTATGATAAGTCGCATATTTATTTTAGTCCTAAAATTTTGATCTCTATAAAGCATCAAATTTTGCATATCTTGCGTATTCCTCATACTCGCACATTGTGAAAATATATGGGCATTCCTTTATCAGCTTCGCGCTTATCTTTCAATGATTTTTTCTATCTCATGGCCCAGTTAGAAAGCATGCTTCATGCATGGAAATGGAAATATCTCTCATTTGCTGGTCGAGCTACTCTACTCATTTCGGTTTTATCTTCTATTCCCCTCTATACTATGTCTTCGATTCATGTGTCACTTTCTGTACTTAATTATCTTGAAAAGGAATTCCGTGCTTTCTTGTGGGGGCATTTTTCTGATAGGAAAGGCCTTCATTTGCTTTCTTGATCAAAGATATGCAAACCAAAGAAATATGGTGGTCGGGGTTACATTCTTTGAGAGTTAAATAGCAGGTTCTTCATGATAAACTTGCTATTAATCTATTGCTTCATCCTACTTCTTTATAGGTTCAGCTTGTTATTGCAAAGTATAAATTTAAAGGCACTTGGCTTGCTTATAGTAAACCTCATAAAGTTTCTCCCATCTGGCATAAAATTTGCAAAGTTGGAACTCAATTTCAGCATCAATTGCGCAGGATGATCGATTCTGGCATTTCTATTCATGTTTATTCTGATCCTTGGATCACTAATGTGTCTTTATCTCGGCTGCCAACTTATATAAATATTAATTACGATCTTTCTTCAGCTTTGATGGCTAACTTCATTACCGCTTATCGAAAGTGGGATATTCAAGCCCTTGAGCTTTGTTTTGGCTTAGACCTTACGAATGCTATCCTAAAAATTCCTTTGTCACAGTATCCTTGGCCAGAATCTCTTTACTGGGCTATTTCAAATACTCCTAAAGTCTCGACTTTTAATCTTGTATTGATTCTTACATCTGCTGATTCATCCTTCAATCAACTGTCCTATAGATGGATCTGGCAGCTCCCTATCCCTGTGAGAGTCAAATACTTTATATGAAAATTAAGTTGGGATTGTCTCCCATGCAAAGTTAATCTTCATCACAAAGAAATTCTTTCTGATTCCTTACTCTATCGTGACTTATGCAATGGAATAGTTGAAGATCTGGAGCATGTTATAGTCACTTGTCATTTTACTCAGCTTTGCTGGTATAGTCTTCTTCAGAGTACACTGATTTTAGTTTGTCCTCATTTTTTGCCAGTCCTGTTTTATTTACTAAATCAGGCTCAGATAGAAAAGAGGACTAAGGCAGTGCTGAGTATCATAGCTTGGCTATTGTGGAATGCTTGAAATGCTGGAAATTTTCAAAATCATCACACTACACCACAACACTTGATGCGGCAATTTCATTGCTATATGGTTGATCTAGATGCATCTACTTTTAATATATCTCTAAAGACTTGGGGTACTTCTCATGTGCCACGGTACATTTCTCCATCCCATTTTCTCTCCTGGATGTCCTTTCTCTTTAGAGATTTCATGCTTAATTTTGATGCCTCTGTCCAATTTGATGCTGTTAGAATTGCATTTACTATTCGAGATGCTTATGGTAATGTTCTATTGGCTCAGGGGTGCAGGATTAATATTCTTGTTCTGTTCCTATCACTGAACTGTTAGCTTCTTGGTATGGTATTACTACTGCTGCTCGTATGTTTCATAATCAAATGTTACATATTTATGGGGATTCTCTTACAGTTATCCGTTGGCTCTTTGCGCAGTCCTATGGTGATGTTGCTAGCCTCTCTTACTATAAAGACATCATCTCATCTCTTAATTTATTTTTGGACTTTACTTTTAAGCATATATACCGTGAACAAAATCAAGCAGCTGATTAGCAGTCTAAGCAGGCTCTTCTTTTTGATTGTTCATTTTCTGGAGGGGATCCTTTGGCTCATTTTGCTTAAATTATTAAGCATGACCAACTTTAAATTGCTGAGCCTCGGGGAGGCATGTAGTATTTATTTCTTTCCAGCTGATCTGTATGCTGATGGGATGACTGAGGTTGCTTTTTTCTATAAAATGATGCATCTTACGCTTCAATTCTATAAACTATCACTGACAGCTTTAACCCCAGATGATGTATATGCTGATGGAAGTTAGTTTTCTTCTTTTATTTTATTGATTTTTGATGCGGGCTATCTTTTTCTTTCATACGATGTTCTCTACCTATTTGTTTCTTATGGGAGTTGGTTTTTTTCAACCATTGGTTGGGACATATTGGACACATTGTTTCACTTTTATTGTTCTTGGGTTCCGATTGAATAGCAGACCTTGATACATCTCACTCTTATATCTTGGTTTGCTTTATTAATGTCATCATGGGCTACTCTGTATGGTCTTTCTATTCTCACTTTATCCCCAGCTGATGTTTTACTTAATCAGGACTCTGATGATTTTACTTTTAAAGGCATTTTGTTGTGTTTCTTACTCCCAGATGATTTTTGGCCTGATGGGAATGATGGACTTCCTGATGGGCTCTGTATTGGTTGGGTTTTCTGATTTTCTAAGCTTTGGTTCATTATTTGCTGCTTTCTAAATCGTCTATTTGATGATGTTTCTTTTTATCGTTCTGATGGGAGCTGGTCTCTGCAGTCTCAGTTCACTAATTTTCTATTTCAGCATATGTTGCAATCACTAGTCTTTATGATTTCTTTCTGTGGAATTCAATGTAGCATATGCTGATCTTTAGAGGGTTCTGTTTGATTGTCGGCTATGCATTTTTTTAACAGTATTTCTATGCTTCATTTCTACTTCACCTATTGGATTATGTTCAGCATTACCGACAGGGGTTATGTTTCTATATTTGTCATTTCTATACTTATTAAACTTAACCTAGATGATGAGCCACCTGTTGGGAGCTGTATCAGCACTTCTATATTTGTTCTTTGGGTTACTAAGTTTGGAATCTTTGGTTGTTGCTTTCTGTTTCTCTAAAGTGATGTTGTCCATTATTGTCTCACTATTGGGAGCTGGTCTGAACAACATCAGTTATCTTGTTCTATGTATCACCACATGCTGCAGCAGTTCTATGCTTAGATAGCAGTTATGGGTTTGCTTAATTGCAATTTTCGGCTTCATCTACTTCAGCTTCTAGATTATATTTTGTCAATGAGATTTTTTAAACAAAGTTATCAGTTCTGCCTAATTATCTTTTTCTTTGTATTTTTCATCATTGTTTTGATCAAGAACTGCACTTATCCTTTTGATTCTACTATTTTTGTGTTGTATCTATGTCACATTTTAGCTATTCTACTCCTTATCCTGGCTTGTACAAATGACTTCTTCTTATCAGTAAAGTATTCCCCTTTACCCAAAAAAAATCGAGATAATCAGGCTGCATCTAAGGCTAAAAAACTTAAAACCCAAGTTAGACTTATACCAGAAGTAGAAAATGCACTAATTTCATGGTTCAAAAATATTCCTAGATTACTAGAAGGCATCGGATCAGTTAAAGGGTCAATAAGTCATCATACTTGAGTTAACCAAGGATTGCATGACCTTGGATGGAATGGGACGAAGGGAGGTCGGCTATTTATAGAATCACGGCTTAGGGGATCCCCATAGGCCAACTTCTGAAGGTAGCTGTGCGATGGGGGAGTGGTTGGGCACACGGCCAAGCGAATCGGGATGGTGAGAACAAGCTTCGCAATTTTGGCTGGAGATTGATGGTCGTGGAGAATTGCAATCGCTATTTACAGAAAGTACAAATTTTTTTCTTCTTCCTATTCTGATCCGCACGTGGTTGGGTTTTTTATTAAAAAAAATGATAATTGCAAGGATGTTCGAAAAATGAAATAAAGTTGTTTGTAGCAAGTTCATCTACTTCAGCTGCTAATTAGTTTGAGAAGGTAGACTTAAGCTTACACAGGTGAGGCAAATAATTTTGAGTTTACTGCAATTAGCTGGCTTGAGGAGGTTCCTCAGTCCTCATAGATTATGATGGTTTAAAACAATGAGGGGATGCTTCGTTCACAACCAGAATGGAAATCGAAATGGTTTGAAATCGAAATCAGAATGGCCAAATTCTCCGAAGCGCTTGGATTGTAATCGAAATCAGAATTGGAATGAAAATTTGAATCCATAGAGGAGAGTATGGATTGAGTTCTATGTAGATTGGGCTATTTGCATTCCACCTTGAAATCGGAATCTGAGTGGGAATGAAACTCCTCCCAATCAAACGATTGGAATGGGAGTCACCCATTCGTATTCCGATTCCAGATCCCCACTCTCCTCTAACCAAGCATCCTCGAGAGTAGACACATGAATGTATGTGCGATGATCTCTCCACATCAATCTCTTCCGATAGACGACATAACACGGCCATGCTACCGAGGGATGGACCCACGATAACACGAAGTCAAAATTCATCTTCTTAAATATAATAACAGGTGTATCACAAATAAATGTAATAATAAAGTTCAATTCAAATATTTAATTAAACCAAAACTGGCTCAGAGCATCTAAATCCAAAGATGAAATAATCCAAGTCTTAAAATTCATAATGACTACAATCCATAAACATAAACTGAATTCCTAGTGCAAAATTTTCAAGCTTGCTTTGCTGATCTCCAAGCCTGGATTCTCTTTCCATCAGTCCTAGCCTTATTTTTCTGTACATGAAAAAGAAAACAAAAAGAATATGAGCTACACCAGTTTAGTAAGTAGACTTTCGCTTCCTTACCGGATCAAGCATAAGTTTTCTATGATAATGCATCATTTAGCAAATAACAATTATTGTAAAAATAAATATTTCATAGAGCATATAATAAAATAAGTTATAAGCTCATCATGCATGCATAAATCATGTATATTTCACAATTATGAATCGTAAATTATTTTTATCATGTATTCATGTCATGATTCAAAATATTGCTCACAGACATTCGTGCTAAGATCACTATTATACCCGTGACAGGGTCATATTTTTTAATCGACAGAGTTCTTAATTCATGTGCCAACTTTATACCCGCTGGCAGGGTCATATTTCGTGTGGATGCTAGCTCCGGATGTCGACCTTTCCGAAGGGATTTATTCATAGCCATCTGAGAGCCTTTGAAATCATTTTATTTTTTTCTTAAAACATACATATACATAAATGAAAAAATAATAAAATTCATGCTTCATAATCATGCTATTTTTATAAGACATATTCATGAAATCAATACTCATAATAAAATATGCTTTTTCATATCACATATGCCGATCCTTATTTTATGAAAAATTATGATTTTATCAATAGCAATTCTTTACATAAAAGCATGATCATTTAAAAATAAATAAGGAGCATAAAATTCACTTACCTCGATCGTCCTGGACCTTTTAATCTTCCTTAAAAGAATCGGACAGTCATATTTAAAATATTAAATCATCAATAAATTTTATTTCATATATTTAATAAAATTACATAATATAAAGAAATGATCGATTTGATGATCAGTCTAATAAATCTCTCCCTTCGGCTCTAAATCGATTTAAGATCATAGGTCCCTAGGAGTGGAGAAGATGGCCTAATAGGAAATTCATAGGGCCTCTTAGAGAGAGAAAATTTTTAGAGAGAGAAAGTAGAGAGAGAAAGTAGAAAGAGAAAGAGTCCAATTCTAGAGAAAGAAAGGCTTTAGAGAGAGATGAGAGAAACTTCTTTCATGTGTATTATTATTATTATTATTATTATTTATTATTATTATTATTTATTATTATCATTATTATATAAATATATATTTTTCTTTTTTTTCTCTTTTTTTTTCCTTTTTCTTTTCTTTTTCCTTTTTTTTTTCCTTTTCTTTTTTTTCTCTCTCTTTCTTTTCTTTTTCCTTTTCCTTTTCTTTTTCTTTTTCTTTTCTTTTTTCCTTTTCCTTTTCTTTTCTTTTTTTTTCCCGTGGCCTTCTTTGGCCGAAACAGGGGACCTAGAGGTCCCCGTACCTTAAACCGATCGTTCACGGCCGCACCTTGCCCAGCGGTGGCCGGCGGCAAGGGACGACCTTCTCCGAGTTCGGAGGGGTCAGAGCCGGCGGTCGGCATGACCGTCGGCGCCTTAAAAACCAGAAAAAGGGAGAGGCCGAACAGGGCTTCCCTTTTTCGATGAAATTCGGCGACTCTTGTCGCCGGCAGTCATGCCCACCGACACGGGAAGGAAGGGAGAGAAGGGAGGAAGAGGAGGAGGGACTTACCACAGCCTCCGATGACCTCCACCGACGTGAAATCGCGGCGAGCACAAGTCGAGGGGCCGCGGCTTCAATCGAAAAAATCGGAGAAGAACTCCGGCGATCGTCGGTGACTGATGGGTCTACTCTTAGAGGAGAGAAGGGGGGTTCTTATAAAGCTCGTCCTAGGATCTTTTAATGGCCCTAGGACTCCGATTCCTGATCGAAACCGGAGAAGAGGAAGACTTCGATCGGGAGTCTTCCTCCCTATTTTTTTTCTCTCTGTTTTTTTTAATAGGCTTGGTGGGCTTTTGGCCCATCGGACCGGGTTATCACATTCTACCCCTTTAAAAAAAATTTCGTCCTCAAAATTTAACATACCTTCATTTTCAAATAAGTGTGGATATCTCGTCTTCATATCATCTTCAAGCTCCCATGTGGCCTTTCTCTCTTCATGATTACTCCAATGAATCTTTACATACGGAATGATATGTCGTCTTAGAACTTGCTCTTTTCGATCAATAATTCAGAGAAAAAATTCTTCATAGGTTAGATCTTCATGAACTTGCAATGGCTCATACTTTATCACACTATTTGGATCAGGTACAAACTTTTTCAGTAGTGAAACATGAAAGACATGTGCACTTTGAATAAATCTGGTGGTAAGGCTAGTTCGTAAGCAACATCTCCTACTCGATTTAAAATTTTAAAAAGTCCAATATATCGCAGACTCAGCTTGCCATGTCTCCCAAACCTCATGACACCCTTAGTAGGTGATACTTTTAGAAAAACATGATCACTGACCTGAAATTCTAATTCTCTTCTTTTTCTATCTGCCCAACTCTTCTGTCTATCCTGTGCTGCCTTGAGTCTTCTCTTGATTAGATAAATTTTATCTCTAACATCTTGAACTAACTCGGGATCTATTAATTTCTTTTCACCTACTTCATCCCAATACAGAGGGGATCTACACTTTTTTTCATATAGGGCTTCATAGGGTGCCATCTGGATACTAGAATGAAAACGGTTATTATATACAAATTCAATCAATGTCACATGATTATCCCAATGTCCTCCGAAATCAAAAGCATAAGCTCTTAACATATCCTCAAGAGTTTGGATTGTCCTTTCAGATTGGCCATCGGTCTGGGGATGGAATGCAGTACTAAGCCTCAATTCTGTCCCCAAAGCATCTTGAAAATTTTTTCAAAATCTAGATACGAATCATGGATCTCGATCAGACACAATACTTATTGGAACACCGTGCAGGCGTACAATTCCATCAATATACATCTGGGCTAACTTATCAAGTGGAGTGTCAACTCGAAAAGGTAGAAAGTAAGCTGATTTAGTAAGCTGATCAACAATCACCCACACTGCATCATTTTTTCTTATTATCCTTGGAAGTCCAGTAACGAAATCCATCATGATATGCTCCCATTTCCATTATGGTATCTCTGATGGTTTTAGCAGACTAGCGGGTCTTTGATGTTCGGCTTTCACTTGCTGGCATACCAAGCATTGAGATACAAACTGAGCTATCTCCTGCTTTATTCCATTCCACCAGAAGAGTTATTTTAAATCTCTATACATCTTTGTACTACCGGGATGAAAGGAGAAATGGGATTTATGGGCTTCTTTCAAATTTTTTTTTTTTAGTTCAGAATCTCCTGGTATACATAATCTGTTCTCAAAATAAAGAGTTCTATCTGTATGTAGTCTAAACTCAGTTCGTAGTCCTTTCTCCATGTCCTTCTTAAACTGACATAAATGAATATCACTTTGTTGGGCCGCTTTTATCTGTTCGATCAATGCTGGTTGTACCATTAAATTTGCTAATACATTCTTAACATCAGTACAAGTCACTTCAATTTGTAAATCTTCAAGATCCCTCAGAATTTGTTGCCGAAAGGATAGCAGAGTCATCACATTCGCTGAAGACTTCCTACTAAGTGCATCTGCCACCACATTGGCTTTTTCAGGATGATATTTAATATTTAGATTATAATCTTTTAATAGTTCAAGCCACCTTCTTTGCCTCATGTTCAGCTCTTTTTGAGTAAATAAGTATTTCAAGCTTTTATGATCAGTAAAGATTTCACATGATTCCCCATATAAATAGTGTCGCCAAATCTTCAAAGCAAAAATAATAGCTACTAACTTCAAATTATGCGTCGGATAATTCTGCTCATAGACTTTTAGTTATCGAGAAGCATAAGCTATGACCTTATCGTTCTGCATCAACACACAACCTAATCCCTTCTTGGAAGCATCACTATAAATGACAAATCCTCCTTTATTAGATGGTAAAGTAAGAACTGGGGCAGATATCAATCGTTGCTTCAGATCTTGAAAACTCTGCTCACATTCACTGCTCCATTTAAATTTTATTCGTTTCTGAGTTTAGCGAGTTAGAGGAATTGCAATTTGAGAAAATCTCTCGACAAATCTTCTATAATAACCAGCCAAGCCTAAGAAGCTTCTAACTTCCGTCACATTAGTCGGACGAGGCCAATTCACTACGGCTTCTATCTTCTTTGGATCGACTGAGATTCCTACCTTAGATATTACATGGTCGAGGAAGATAACACTATCCAACCAGAATTCACACTTGCTAAGCTTGACGAAGAGCTTCTCTTTTCTCAAGGTCTGAAACACGATCCTCAAATATCTCTCATGTTCCTCTATATTTTTAGAATACACTAAGATATCATCAATAAAAACAACAACAAATTGATCCAGATACGGCTTGAAAATCCTGTTCATCATATCCATAAAAGCAGTCGGTGCATTGGTTAGTCCAAAAGGCATTACTAAAAATTCATAATGGCCATACCTGGTTCTAAATGCAGTCTTAGGTACATCTTCATCTCTAATTCTTAGTTGATGATAGCCTGATCGTAAGTCAATTTTGGAGAAAACTTGAGCACCCTGAAGTTGATCAAATAAGTCATCTATTCGAGGAAGAGGATATTTATTCTTTATGGTTACCTTGTTCAACTCCCGATAGTCAATGCATAAATGCATGCTCCCATCTTTCTTTTTTACAAATAACACAGGAGCTCCCTAAGGTGATGTACTTGGTCGGACAAATTTTTTATTCAAAAGTTCTTGCAGTTGATCCTTTAATTCTCGTAATTCTACAGGAGCCATCCGATAAGGAGGTTTTGAAATAGGTCCGGTTCCTGGGGTGATATCAATTTTAAATTCAACCTCACGCTCTGGGGGCAGTCCGGGTAGTTCATCTGAAAAAATATTAGAAAATTTTTTAACAATTGGGATATCATCTAACTTTATCTTTTCCTTCTCGACGTCTATTACATGGGCCAAAAATGCTTTGCATCCTTTCCTTAAAGCTTTTCTTGCATTCATGATTGAGATAATACCCAAAGATTGTTTGGGTTCCGTATTATGAACTTCGCCTTGAAAGAAGAATTGTGGTTCATCCGAACTTTGAAATACCACTCTTTTTTCAAAACAATTAATATGTGCATGGTATGAAGATAACCAGTTCATCCCAAGAATAACGTCAAAATCATACATATTTAGCTGAATCAAATCTGCTGCTAATTCTTTTTCTTCTATTTGGATTATGCAATTTTTAAAAATAATGTTAGCAACAACAATATTTTTAAAAGGTGTGCTAACATATAATGGTTCATTTAGTTTTTCAAGCACACAATTCAAAGAAGTAGCAAACTTGAGAGATATAAAAGAGTGTGAAGAGCCAGAATCGAATAACACACGAGCATGAATAGAATTGACTGGGATAATATCTGTCACCACTTGATCGTTTGCATTGGCCTCCTGCTGGTTTAAAGTAAATACTCGTGCATTTCTTTTTTGTTTTTGATCAACTGGTTTGTTAGGTCTAGAGTCATCTCTTTTCTTATTTGGGCAATCACGAGCCATATGTCCTTTCTCACCACATAAGAAGCATGCTCCTATCTTCTTGAGACAAGGTCCATTGTGATTTTTTTCCACAGTAGGAGCAGGATGAAGATTTTTTCTTCTTATCAGAGTTATTATTTTTGAAATTTTTCTGCTGATCCTTTAGATTTTCTGCTGATCTCGATCTCTTCTTATCTCCTCTTTCTAGATCTGCTCTTTTCAATTCAGACTCCACTTTCAAAGCTCGCTCTAGTACGTCCTTGTAGTTATTGAAAATATGAGAAGACAGACGGGATCGAATTCCATATCTTAGACCTTGTTCGAATCTGTTAGCTTTACTCCTTTCAAATTTCATAAGCTGGGGGCAGAAGCGGCCTAGCTCATTAAATTTGTTAGCATATTCTAACACCGTCATATCATCCTTTTGCTTTAAGGCTAAAAACTCATTTTTTTTTACCAATCTCATTGTCTCCGAAAAGTACTGATCATAAAATATCTCTTTGAATTCTTCCCAAGTGAGCTGATCATCATTGTTCCCATAGGCAGCTTTTATTGCAGTCCATCAAAACTCGGCATTCTCTTTTAACATAGGAACGACTAATCGGACCTTCACATTCTCAGGGTATTGCAGGGCATCAAACATCTTTTCCATCTCTCGAATCCATGTCTCTGCAGCCATAGGATCAGATCCACCCTCAAATAGAGGTGGGTTGAGCCTTCTGAATCTATCGTAGTATGACTCCATAGATAATGTCGGTCGAGGAGCAGTCTGTGCCTGCTGCTGGATAAGCTGAGCCACCACTTGACATACACCAGCAATGTCCGTCTGTGTGGCCGGTGCGTCAGGAGCCCGCTCAACTGGTTGATTGTCAGCTCTCCGTGACGTCAATCTTGCTTCTCTTATCCTAGCAGCCATATTTGCCAAGGTCTCGCCCTTTCTATCGCTCATCGCTTCCTATTCAAATGCTAACATTATTACGTTATTTTATAACAGAGTTGCAGTACAGTTAATAATTTAAGTCAGAATCTAACTATGTGTTACCTAACTACCCACTGTTAGGTTTTAAGTTCTATCCTTGATTACCTGGCTCTGATACCATAAAATGTCACGCCCCAAATCCGGGACATAACACGGCCATGCTACTGAGGGATGGACCCACGATAACATGAAGCCAAAATTCATCTTCTTAAATATAATAACAGGTGTATCACAAATAAATGTAATAATAAAGTTTAATTCAAATATTTAATTAAACCAAAACTGGTTCAGAGCATCTAAATCCAAAGATGAAATAATCCAAGTCTTAAAATTCATAATGACTACAATCCATAAACATAAACTGAATTCCTAGTGCAAAATTTTCAAGCTTGCTTTGCTGATCCCCAAGCCTGAATTTCCTTTCCATCAGTCCTAGTCTTATTTCTCTGTACATGAAAAAGAAAACAAAAAAAATATGAGCTATACCAGCTCAGTAAGTAGACTTTCGCTTCCTTACCGGATCAAGCATGAGTTTTCTATGATAATGCATCATTTAGCAAATAACAATTATTATAAAAATAAATATTTCATAGAGCATATAATAAAACAAGTTATAAGCTCATCATGCATGCATAAATCATGTATATTTCACAATTATGAATCGTAAATCATTTTCATCATGTATTTATGTCATGATTCAAAATATTGCTCACAGACATTCATGCTAAAGTCACTATTATACCCATGACAGGGTCATGTTTCTTAATCGACAGAGTTCTTAATTCATGTGCCAACTTTATACCCGCTGGCAGGGCCATGTTTCGTGTGGATGCTAGCTCCGGATGTCGATCTTCCCGAAGGGATTCATTCATAGCCATCTGAGAGCCTTTGAAATTATTTTATCTTTTTCTTAAAACATACATATACATAAATGAAAAAATAATGAAATTCATGCTTCATAATTATGCTATTTTTATAAAATATATTCATGAAATCAATGCTCATAATAAAATATACTTTTTCATATCACATATGCCAATCCTTATTTTATAAAAAATTATGATTTTATCAATAGCAATTCTTTACATAAAAGCATGATCATTTAAAAATTAATAAGGAGCATAAAATCCACTTACCTCGATCGTCCTGGACCTTTTAATCTTCCTTAAAAGAATCGGACAGTCCTATTTAAAATATTAAATCATCAATAAATTTTATTTTATATATTTAATAAAATTACATAATATAAGAAAATGACCGATTTGATAATCAGTCCAATAAATCTCTTCCTTCGGCTCTAAACCGATTTAAGGTCATAGGTCCCTAGGAGTGGAGAAGATGGCCTAATAGGAGAGTCATAGGACTTCTTAGAGAGAGAAAATTTTTAGAGAGAGAAAGTAGAGAGAGAAAGTAGAGAGAGAAAGAGTCCAATTCTAGAGAAAGAAAGGCTTTAGAGAGGGATGAGAGAAACTTCTTTCATGTGTATTATTATTTTTTTATTATTATCATTATTATATACATATATATTTTTCTTTTCTTTTCTTTCTCTTTTTTTTCCTTTTTCTTTTCTTTTTCCTTTTTTTTCCTTTTCTTTTTCTTTTTTTTTCTCTTTCTTTTCTTTTTCCTTTTCCTTTTCTTTTTCTTTTTCTTTTTTTTTTCTTTTTCCTTTTCTTTTCTTTTTTTTTGTCCCGTGGCCTTCTTTGGCCGAAACAGGGGACCTAGAGGTCCCCGTACCTTAAACTGACCATTCACGGCCGCACCTTGCCCGGCGGTGGCCGGCGGCAAGAGACGACCTTCTCCGAGTTCGGAGGGGCCAGAGCCGGCGGTCGGCGTGACCGTCGGCACCTTAAAAATCAGGAAAAGGGAGAGGACGAACAGGGCTTTCCTTTTCCGACGAAATCTGGCGACTCCTGTCGCCGGCAGTCATGCCCACCGACACGGGAAGGAAGGGAGAGAAGGGAGGAAGAGGAGGAGGGACTTACCACAGCCTTCGATGACCTCCACCGGCGTGAAATCGCGGCGAGCACAAGTCGAGGGGCCGCGGCTTCAATCGGAAAAATCGGAGAAGAACTCCGATGATCGTCGGTGACTGATGGGTCTACTCTTAGAAGAGAGGAGGGGGTTCTTATAGAGCTCGTCCTAGAGTATTTTAATGGCCCTAGGACTCCGATTCTTGATCGGAATCGGAAAAGAGGAAGACTCCGATCGGGAGTCTTTCTCCCTGTTTTTTTTTCTCTTTTTTTTTTTAATGGGCTTAGTGGGCTTTTGGTCCATCAGGCCGGGTTATCACAAGATCTGTGAACAATTTTAGACTGCACAAGGATTCTAACCATCATTCCATGGGGTTCGGGTTGTTTTATTGGCGAAGAATGATTCACCTCCTTTTGCAAGATCATCTGTTGAATCGCATCCTGCATAGATCTCAAAGTACTCTGAACTCTGTCATTCATCATGTTGCATGGATCTTGAAGCAACGATTGCACAATCCATGATACAACCCCTACCCCACTCCATGACTAACAAAGAGACTACCCGCAGGCTACTTGGTGCTTTTATGGGACATTTTATTGCCCTGCCTACATGTTTATTTTCAGAGTAGTAGAAAGGGCCAAATGTTGAGTAGCTGGTGGAGAAGTAGAGGGAATCTTGCACAGGATTACGAAGAAAAGAACCCATGTGCATTAAGGCTTCTAACAATACCTTTACAAAAAAGCTAACAATCTGATGACCTTCCAGTGAGCCCATAATCTACCAAACCCTTTCTGTTCTAACAAAAAAAAAAAAAAAAAAAAAAGAATCGTTCATTTTCTTCACTAAGGAACTTTTGTATTCTTGTAAATTCCTTTCTATCAACCACTGATCTGTACATTTGTAGTCTTTCTTTAATAAAGTTGGGCGACTAATGTACCTAATGCACACTAGTCTCCCTTTTACTCAAAGAAAAATAAAATAAAAATAAAAAAATCTTATGTCAATGCAGCAACCATTTTAACCTAATTCCCCTTAGACAGAGAACATTAAAAAAGATCGGTGTTTTAATAGCGCTAGAAGTTTTTGGCAAGGCCTTTGTTTAGGATCACCCTAATAATCATTCAACCAATTTCCTAGGACAGAAAATCTAATTCATAGGCTTTTAACTAGCGCACAACATGAAAGCATTATCACAACTTTGAAAACTGTGAACAAAAGCCGCCGCTGCAGAAACCAAATCGTGGGAAGTTGACTCTGAAGTCTAAATACCCCAACAACTACACCAAATCTCTGTCACCATTACCTTTTTCTCAAAATATCCGGTCGCTCAACATTTTGCTTAGCCATGCTATTTTGAGTTGCATTCACTAAACCCTCGCGACATTACTTAAGAAAGCTTATTAGTTGCAAGATTGTTTCAAGCGATGGTATGGCAATATGGCTTGTTTAGCTCGTATTTCTAAGTTTAAAAAGAAAATGAAAGCTCATGCAGCAGGCCCTGCATCTGGTCATGCACACCAAGTTTGCTTATAAGTATAGTTATGATGCTATCTACCACTGGTAGGTGTAAAATTAGGTCTCCTGTTATGCCCACCTATTCTCTATCTTTTCCATGACTTTGATGGAGGTTTCTGACTGATCCCCTTTTTTATAGCTGATCTAACTGAGCCATTATGAGGGCCGAAAGCACGCCAATCATTCACAAGAAGGTTTATAAGAGCCCAAAGGGAAATAATACTGTTTTCAATTGATTGTTTTTTTTTTAAGAATTTTAGTAAGACCAACTAGATTTTTTAGTTGGAAAAGTTCCTGATATAATCAAGCTTGTATACCCAAGAGAGAGAAAAAAAAAAGAGGGATCATTAAGCTTGAAAGAAATCGTCATGGAGATCACGTTTTCATGTGGAAGAATTGCTTGCTCTGCTATAGAGACAGCCAAGTAAGAAACTTTCCATCTGATATCAAAGATGCTCTTGGTGTTCTAATTAGTATCCTCTTTCAAATTTGAGGTTGTCTGCAGGAATTTTAACAAATCAAGCATTCGGATTTCTCCCATCAATCAGGTGGTCCAGTCAGCATTTGCTTGTCCTGGCAAACTGCTTATTTATCTTTAGTATCAGAAATGATATCCACATGAAAACCAGTTCCTCCTCCAAATGTAGCCACAACACAATGAATACATTGTAACAAATATAACATAATACAGATTTCAAACATAATATCTTTAAATGTATTAGAAGCTCCTTAAGAAAGAAGGTAACTTCTCATTGAATGCTACCGACCTTGAAGTACATGGTAGGGCGGTAGAAGGGACTGGTTGGGTTAGACACTTGATGGCTTGTCATGCCCAGGCTCTAATCCTTCCTATTTATATATGTAAGAAAGAATTCTAGAACCCTTCTACCAGCATGCAGTTCTCCCAAAATCTACATATTTCATATAAAAAACTGATGTAAAGTTATTTCCGGGTGTTCTTTATATGACTGTCATACACTCTTTTGACTACTAGCAACATATGATTAATTATTACAAAATAACTTCTAATGCTCATAGGTTCTGTTCTACATAATCTTGTGCAAGACTAGCTCTATTTCTCCACCAGTAACATTTGGCCTTTTCTACTGCTTTGAAAACAAACATGCAGGCCGGGCAAGAAAATTGTTTGCAGGTCCCGTCCACTGGAGAGAGATATATCATCACATGTAAATGGGTGTCTAGTTTCATCGTTTTAAACTATCGTAGTTTGTGAGGAACGTCCTCAAGCCAGATAAATGCAGTAAAATCATAATTCTTTCCCTCATTTTTGTATCAAAATTCCTGACCTAAGTAGCAGCTAAAGTAGGTGAACTTGGTGTGGACAACTTTATTTCAGTTTCCAAACTCATTTGCAATCATCATCTTTTTTTTTTTTTTTTTTTTTTTTAATAAAAAAAATCCAAACATATGCAAGGAAAGGGGAAAATGGTGATATTTTTCATCCAAGATCCTCAGTGGTGCATGCAATCTCAAAAAGGTTTGCACAAAGCTCTGCCCGACGTCTACAGCAGTTTAGAACCTAAAGGAGCTGCCATCTTCTTCTCTACGCACCAATGCGAGCAACTTAGCACAATGGTTGGTAGTCGCAGAACTGCACTCCGAACAAAGGCACATGGATTGGACCCCTCTAAGAGAAAAGCATCCATTAGCAGCGTACGGCCCACTTTGGAACATTCTTTTGGACTTCTCGATGTGGAGGTACGCATTGGTGAGTAATTAAAAGCAAGGCTTTTCCCTTAAAATTGTGAGATATATATTGACGTAGTGCTGAAACCATGCATACAGCGAAGCTATCCTCACCTCGCGTGTACCAAGGATATATACGCGTGGTTGCACTAAGAAGAGGCAAGGACGTGATTCTTAGCGCGTTGGAGAGCATGAGACTCCACCTTTATACAAAGGTATGGTGTTGAAATTAATCAAGGGTTTTTCATGGATCCAGATTGGATTGTTTAAGACTATCATTGGGGACGAAAGTTTGCATGACAAATTGAAATAGCATCATCAGTCACAAGCGCAGCAAAACACACGGTTATTTTTATGCTACAAGATTGAAGAATTTAGCTATTATCTAGAACTTTTTTGACGGGTTGTTGCTCGTTGTATACCAGACAAAATTAGAACTAGGGAAAATGCCAAATAAATTGCTTTTATGGATTGGGATATATGAACACATAATAAATCAACAGACCTAAAACCGAGTTACTCATAAAGCTTTTCTAGGGTATATGTAAAGCATTTTAGAGGACAGATTACAGCATCTACATCCACCTGTTTCTCTTGTTAGATGTAGAAATAGCAGTATAGTGTTCTCATTTATGTTGTTCCTTAGGATTAAGGAAAGATCTAATTTATTTATAGCACCACCACTGCCGGTGCTGCCAAAATTGGCATCATGTCTTACTCGTGTGCACGGGATTCTGCTACAGATCATCCACTACTGTACGCTTGGTTGGATGCCACCATTTCCATGCTATCCAGGTGCATTTTTACTTCCATTTCATTATTGATTATAAGATGGGACTAGTTGTCCTTAATAAATATCAACAAATTTAAGGATGATGATAGCAGATTAAGAAGCGCCAATAAGTGAAAAATTACGTACCATGCATTTTTTTGTGGGGTAAGTGGGTTGTGTGAAATTTTTTAAAGGCAGAGGTGATGAGGCTAGCTAATAGACCTCGTGAAAGTGTGTTGCTTTCTAAATCATTAGAGCTAGAGAGAATGTCTAACCATTTATACAAACCAAGCTCTCCCCGAAATGTATCGTTTTGAAAATATTTCACTTAGCTAGAAAGAGTGGGAACATTATGTCATTCAAATTGCCTTTGATCATCATATTAATAGATAGTATGCTTACAGTACTGAGTTAATGCAGCTTCTGTTCACATGAACAAATGCCAAGGTTTTCTGGTGTGACGCAACTTGTGTGATCCAAAATCAGGCACCCAAAAGTGCTGCATGAGTTAAGTGACGGTGCTCACTGCATGCTCAGAGCCTTTACTAGTGGGTAATTGGTAGCTGGTGTGAAAGAGTTTCAGATGACACTCTCCAAGATAAGGAACAGTTGGCCATGGAATGTAGGTACCGAGAAGAAGGATAATAATATATAGTTCCACGGATTGTGCAGGCCAGAGGAAGCGCAACAATGGGAAGAATGTTGTCGGCCGGGTCACTCCAATAGGGGCACAAACCTTACCCCTTCCCATGTGCTTCCAACCACTCCCAAAACGCGGATTCGGACCCCCCAACCCCTATAAATATCCGCAACACTTCTTCCTTCATTCCATGACACGTCCCTTCATGGCTACTACTAGCACTGGAAGAGTTATTACGGTGGGACTCTTAGTGCTGCTGGTTGCGACGCTATGCTCAGCCACTAGAGCCCTGTTGAATCTAGAGGCAGGAACTTATGGCGCTGGCCACGGCATTGGTAGCGGTGGCGGTGCCGGCTATGGAGCCGGAGGTGGAGTCGCGGAGGGTGGGGGTTATGGTGGTGGAGGGGGTGGTGGATCCGGTTCCGGCTATGGTGCAGCTGGAGAGCATGGATCAGTTGGTTATGGGAGTGGTGGTGGAAGTGGCGGCAGAGCTGGGTATGGAGTAGGGGAGTATGGTGGTGGTTCTGGTGGTGGTAGTGGAGGAGGCGGTGGTTATGGTGCCGCCGGAGGAGATCACGGAATTGGCTATGGAAGTGGAGGTGGTAGCGGCAGTGGAGGTGGGTACGGTTCTGGTGGAGACCACGGTGGCGGCGGCGGTGGAGGTAGTGGTGGTGGTGGCGGCTTTGGTGCTGGAGGAGAACAGGGTGGAGGCTATGGTGCGGGCGGGGGATCTGGTGGTGGTGCAGGGTATGGAGCTGGGGGATCTGACGGTGGTGGTGGAAGTGGCGGTGGGGGTGGATATGGCGGTGGAGCTGGGGCAGGGCATGGCGGTGGTTATGGGAGTGGTGGTGGAGCTGGAGGTGGTGAGGGCTATGGCGATGGAGGAGAGCATGGCGGCGGGTACGGTGGCGGAGGAGGGAGTGGTGGTGGTGGAGGTGCTGGTTATGGAGGGGCTGGAGGGCATGGAGGTGGTGGTGGAGGTGGGAGTGGTGCCGGAGGTGGGTATGCCGGAGTGCATTGTGGCTACGTCCCATGAGGGTGTGACCTTCCAACAGTACTAGAAAGGGTCCTCTCTTCTTCAATCATCAATAGTATAAAATAAGTGTGGTTATGGGTGGCCTGTGGTAAGCGTGCACGTTTGGAAGTTCAGTGCATTAGCAGTGATCTTGGAATCGATAGTTTCGTGTTGAGGCCAAGCTTAGTTGACTGTAATCTAAGTAGATAATATTCTTAGAATAAAAGATGGTATGCTTATTTTCTAGTGTAGTAGTGTTATAAAATGTTAGTTTTTATTAGCCGAAATAAGATGACGGAAACTGCCAAAAGAAACAGCCAGCACTTCATCAGCACCCGGTTGTAACTCTCAAACTAATTCTGTCCAGGGAGCTGCAAGGGAGATTGTCTCCCTTGCGTACGGGAATTACAGCCGACAAGAGGAACAATAAAAGAAGTAAAACGCACAAATCAAACTGGGTTTCCAGTTGCCATCGTTTGCTGCTTTCAATGTTTAAGTTGAGCTACAGGCTATGATAATATATAAGACCCAATTAACCACTTAAAGTTAGCATGACCATAAGACTAAATGCACAGTACACGCTGCCGATACCTCAAAGGAACCAGCGATAAACTACGCCTAAACCGCATTGAGCACCTACAAAATCGCATCGATCCATAAAAAAACTTCGCTAACCCGCTTCCCTACCGAACCAGACGCCCTGTGCTGGAAATTACCCACGCCAGCATGTGTTGGTACTGATGCAGAACCAAAGCCCATAAGGTTGTGGGTGGCCGTCATGTTGGAGCTCAAACCCAATTCGACCTCTCGGGCATATTTTTCTCAAGGAAGACTCCACATTGTACATCTCGTTTTGATCTTAGATGAAGTGGGAACCAGCCCTCATTGCCACCAGTAGTGCTATAAATTTTATTTGCTCAATGGCTTATTATTTTCAGTTATAAAAGCTAGTCAGTGGATGATGAGGCTTATGGGCTTCATGATGATGGATGGTGACTGGCGTCGAGTGCTTCCTCCAGTGTCAGGCAGGCAAATAGCAACTGAATCCACTTCTAGATTCATGACCGACGCAAGATTTAACCTAAGGAGCCATTATCATACGACATATGGAAATTTGGGATGAGGCCGTTTGGTTTCAGACAGCCCTCGCTGGGAGATTCCGTTTCAAACATTGGCTTCCATTTAGTTCAATCTAGTTGCCATCCATCTAGCTAGTTCCCTCGCTTGATCTTGAAACGGTGATCCCTTCGACGATCCGATACGTGACGTTTAGCATTTCAGCATATGACCATCCTTTTTTTTTTCCCATCATGATATGACCTGTAAAACAATTCACAGCTGATAACTGAAAATAAGATTATGCTCAGCTAAATGATAAACATTAGCCACCTCCCGGCTATCTAGACATAATTTTACTCGCGACTGAGAGCACGAGATTGATTCAATCAAGATCCACAGCTACAGCCAATCAAGCTTGATGGTAAAAGTGGTCTTCTTGGCTCCCAGATAAATCAATCTGGATATTATATCATAAAACTTCTTCACAACTAAAACCCTCTAGAAGTACCTCACAAGAATAAGTCGCTGGACAAATATATGTTCTTTTAGTAAGGGAGGCTGCATGAATGTATATTCTGCCGACACTATCAATTATGATGTAAACACAAAGTAAAACCTCAACTGAGCGCAAACGCAAGGTAAAAACCTCAACCCGGCAGTAGATTGTGATATGGAGCATCCAGCTCAAATTTATATTTGTCGATTCGGGGGGTCTCTGAAATAAGATGGTTACATGAGCATACGTAGACCGTACAAGTACCTTCTCACAACTTATTACAACCTCCCATATCGTCCCCATCCACGCCATCCCATGACTTAAACCATTACCAAGGAGATGATCGTACCAACTTTCCATCGAATGTGCTCGTGAATCTTGATTGCACCTTGGGTGGAACAACTGTTTACCTATTATGAAGGTGTACGTACACAAGAAAGCTAGAACTCTTCAACGCAAGATGGGCATGCATGATGTATGCGCCCATAAGCGCCAGCCTTGCCAGATCATTTGGGACCCGAAAGAACAAACACTCGAACGGTGTGCCATTTTACGAGCACCTCAAGTGGACTAAAGGCTCAAAAAAACGAGCCTGTCTATTCGTATCACCAGATTGGCATTTCTATGGTAGCCGGAATACAGCTGTTTTGTCAAGATCACAGTAGAAGGACGTAACGTTGTCAAAATGGATTTATCAAGCATGGATGTCCAGCTAATTTAGCAGTGCGCACCATACTACCACATTGGAGATTGCCAACTCCATGCAAGATTAAAGGTAGTAGAGAGGGAAGATCAAGAAGCTATATTTCAATTAAATCTCGTGACAAGATCACAACAGTTATTTACCGAGTTCAACATTTGCATTAAAGTTAATGAAAAATTCTGGAATTGAAGCACAACTGCATGACATCAAAAAGAATGCAAGGACAGCTTCAAAATTTTGGGGCTGAAGAATATCGGCCTCTCAAGACTCATACCTTTGAGAATTATAACATCAAGGCTCTATCAAGAGGAAAAAAAAACATTGTCAGTCCGCTTAAGGGTTTCTTCTTGGACGAAACCAAGCCATTCACCCCTCCCTCAACTTGGGCAGCCCCTGTCCCAGCCTGCAAAATAAGACAGGATAGGCAAGCTTAATTTATCATTTTATACTCGCCAGACCTTGCATACTGACCATCTTATCATGCATCAAGGGGGATTCAACTATTGTAGTGATTTGGCTACAAAACTGCAGGTATGGAGCCATTTCCCACCCTCTTCTGCAGGACCTCACGATTTAGCTGCGGAGCTATGTCAACCTCGCCATTCATCATATTTTCAGGAAAGCCAATACGATGGTTGACTAGATGGTTGTCTATGTTGTTGATCATATCGGAGATGTTCTTTGGACTTGTCTAGGGTCGGCTTCTTAGAGATGTTTTATTTTCTGACTCTTTTAGATGTATTCACACAAGAATTATATTAATACTCTATTTTTAGCCCAAAAAAAAAAGAAAGAAGAACGGTTTGATACTGAAAAGATGCTTTTAATAAGAAAAAAGCAATTACTTATCAACTTAATGGGTTAGATTAGCATAGATAAACAGCATATTTCACCATCCAACACCCCCCCCCCCCAAACCTCCACAACAAAAAAAAAAAGAAAAAAGAAAAAAGAAAAAAAGGAAAGAAAGAAAGAAAAAAAGAAAAAAAAGGATATCTTCAGTGACATGTAAACAAATGGCCTACATTGATAGGTTGACATGTTAATTTTGTAATCAAGTGTTGGCACCAGATACAACATGGCTGCCAATCACAATACTTTGAATTTCATCTAGATACCTCCAAAAGAATCACATACTGACTAAATCCAAGGGAGGAAACCAACATAAGAATGCAATTCCTAACCTCCATGTGAGATGTAACAATTTATGTCATGTCAAAGATCAATGGATCGCTCTTTAACTCTTTGACGACAGAGTTACTTTTTTTTTTTTTTTTGGAAGAAGGGAAAGGTTGGGGAAAGGGAATCATTGAACTAAAAATCTACTAATAAGGTGTGTCAAAAACATATCAGAACACAAAATAGGTTATTCAAATTCAGAATCCACATACTGCATCTGTTACTCATTAACATGATTTCCACACTTCAAAACACCTAAAACCTGAAACAAAAGTTATTTAGGCATCCTTACCATGCATCTAGCGGACACGATTTATGACAAAGTGATACCAAAAAAGATTAAAGACAGCTAAGTTTTGATGTATAATTTTCGGAACTCATGGTATATGAATGAGTTTCTGAGTCATCACTCAGAATATAAAGGAGGTTATAAGAACTTCTTGTTTCTTTCATGCTAACTTCACTGGGCACTTCTTGTGAAAACAATATAAGACCAGTTTTTTTTTTTTCGGAACACATAATGAGCTCAACCTGCAAAGCGTTTCCTATCACTTTCTAGACAATGAGAAGATTAGGAAGAAGGTTTGGGGGGCATATGCATGCCGGATGATCTTATTGGCCTGATAAGATCTTCCAGGCTGGGTTTTCCATTTAACTCCCAATGAGAAGCAGAGTGATTCAAGGAGATTGGACAGCTAACAACACAGAATATTCACAAGTTTCCAGACAAGATAAAACACCAGAAATGGAAGGAGCTATCCCAAAAAGATTGGGATTAACTGTGATTGCCAGCCATTCCATCTCTTTAAATGACCTTAAATCTCGTATAAGTTTAACATGGAGTCCTAGATCGTATTGGAGCATTCCAACACTGCCTTAACTCTGGCAGCATTCAACACATTTCATACTCTTAAATATGCAAAATTTCAAAACATAAGTTCCAGATCACACCTCCAATCTTAGCACCTATGACCGCAGAAGATTGTGAGCACTTCAAAGAGGGTGCACCAAGATCTTGGAATCCTTACTCGACAGCTTGCATTGTATAAGGAATAAACTTCAATATTGAACCTTTGTCTGCAACTGCTCCAGCAACTCTCTGAGCAACCTTCAGCTGAGTTTGTCACCCAAATAACGGGCACCATTCCCCTGAGTCATAGCTTCAAGATAGCCCATGCCTCGGTATTTTTTCACTCGGTGACCTTCCTGGTAGAGCCAATTGTCAGATGAAATAAAATCAACAGGAACAAAAATATTAAAGAATTGATTGCTTAATAATACTTCTTTGCAGGAAGGTCTTGTCTAAGAGCTCCCAGTGAAAGCATCAAGTGAGAATTCAAAGATCATTGCTCTTCAATATTTTCGTAAAAGGTGAAAAGTTGAACTGAGTATCCAAACAGTTCATAAGCTCAGATCACCTATACTCTATATTATTAATTGATTTTTCATATAGATCAAAGAAAAAATGTGAATAATGATATTGTGATAATTTTGCCGCTGATATCTTCCCTTGTTACCTCTATTTTAATAATCAATGCATTAATAGAAAAGGTCACTGATATTTTGGTTAGGATACACTTGGGTAGTAGAAGATATACAATAACCTCCATAAGTCCACAGACGAGAGATTATGACCCATCTATATCTTCAGTCTCTGATTTGCCTCCTTTTTGGTATAATAATGAAAAGAAGCACATAACACTTCAAATCAAAGAGGATGACAATAGACCAATGTATGCTCATGTAAATAATGGTGGGCCTATTGGCAGAAAGTAGACGAAAATTATTCATAAAGTATATGATGTGGAGCACAATTAGTAGGTGAATTAAAATTTGTTGGCTTTGTTTACCAACTTAATGAAATTTGGAAGGAGATTGAAGTTAAGAATGAGATGGAAAATTAGGAAAGAATTTAGATTTAGGGTTCTTCCCTTCTTTTTTTTTAGTACATAAGGCCTATTATGTGTGAGGCTACTACATCCTACAAAAATTCATATATCAATATATAAACAACTATGACAATACGAGCCCAACTATACATGAGCCTATACATGAACCTAACATACAACTAAACCAAAACTTACATAACTTAGAAATAAAAAAAAACAAATATTACATTTTAACACTCCCCTTTAATGGTTGTTCTTGAATGCTCATGAGATCTTTAAAGTAGATGAATTTCTCTTTGGGTAATGCGAAGATGTCCGTCACTTGATCTTGAGTCTTCACATACTTCACTTCAACTTCTTTTTCTTCTACCGTATCTCTTATGAAATGATACTTGATTTTGATGTGCTTGGTGTGGCTATGGTAGATAGAATTCTTTGTCATCGAGATGGTAGATTTATTGTCACAAAATAGTATAGTGGCTTCTTCTTGCTTCTCACCCACATCTTCTAGTATTCTTCTCAACCAAATTATTTATTGTGTCACTAAGGTAGTTGAGATATATTTGACTTCCGTGGATGATAATGCCACGATGTCTTGCTTCTTTGATACTCAAGAAATGACACCGGATCCAAAAAATAATATAGAGCCCGATGTGCTCTTCATATCATCAATGTTTCCGGCCCAATCACTATTACAAAATCAAAATAACTTCACATTGTCATTTTTGCTTCTTTCATACATGATGCTATAAGCTTTGATACCTTTAATGTATCTTAAGACTTTTTTTGCCACTCCAAAGTGAATCTTACTTGACTTTTGCATGAATCTAGAAAGTCAACTTGATACAAACATTATATCCAGCCTTGTAATTGTGAGTACAATTAGTTTCCAATAATGCTTCTATATAGTAGTGCATTGGTTTCATCACTTCCATCTTCTTTCATGAATTTCTCATTTACCACCAAAGGTATTGCTACAACATTACAATTCTTCAATTTGAACTTCTTGAGAATGCTTTTTACATACTTCTTTTGATAAATAAAAATGCTATCTTCTTTTGGATTGATTTTAATTCTCAAAAAGTAATGATGCAAACCCATATCATTCATTTCATATTTTCTTATCATATCACTTTTGAAAGCCAAAATCATATACTCATTGTTACCGATAATGATCAAATCATCAACATAAAGAGAGACAATGAGAATGTTATTATCTTGCTTTTTCACATAAAGTGTTGATTCACTTGGACTTCTTTGAAAATCTTTTTCATTAAAGTAGGCATCAATTTGAAAATACTATGCTCGGGGTGCTTACTTCAACCCATACAATACTTTCTTCAACTTGTATACTTTGCTTTCTTGACCTTTGATGATAAAGCCTTAAGACTGTTCTACATAAATTTCTTCCTCCAATACCCCATTTAAGAATGCCGACTTTATATCAAGTTGGTGTAGTTTCCAACTTTTGCGTGCCGCTATAGAAATGAGAGTTCTAATTATGTTATGTCGAGCAACCAGTGCAAAAATTTCTTCTTGCATTATCTTGTTTCACACTTCTTCATGTATAGGTTCTTTATAAGTTTTGGACTCAATCATGTAAAAGTTACAAGTGGCATAAATGTCACTTAGGCTTCTCATTCTTATGGAAGTGAAATTTGGAGATGAGCTTAAGCTTGAAGTTGGTGATGGACTTACACTTGAAGAAGTTTGTGGTGAATCTTCATCCTCATTTTCTTCATTTTGAGTATTATGAATTTCTTCATCAAGAGTAACAACATTTTCTTCAACTTTCTTTTCCTTCCAATCCCAAGTAGCCTTTTCATTGAAAAGAACATCTCTTTTTATGATCACCTTGTTGTGCTTCAAGCTAAAAAATCTATAGCATTTTGATTTAGAACTATAGCCAACAAAGATGCATTTTTCACTTCATCAAGTTTGTGCCTCCTCTTCTTTGGAACATGTGCATAGCATACACATTCAAAGATTTTGAAATACTTCACTGAAGGCTTTCTACCAGACCAAGCTTCAAATGGTGTCTTATCTTGGAAAGCTTTTGTTGGATATCTATTCATCAAGTACACCATCGTGTACACCAATTTTGCCCAAAAAATTTGAAAGACCTTTGTCTTTGAGCATAGATCTAGCCATCTAAAAAATAGTACAGTTTTTTCTTTTGACAACTCCATTTCGTTTCGACATATAGCCAACGGTTAATTGCCTTTACAAACCAATATCTTCACAAAACTTCTTAAATTCGTTTGAGTTGTATTCACCACCTCTATCACTTCTTAGCACTTTGATGTAGTGCTCATTTTATCTTTCTACAAGATTTTTAAACTTCTTGAAGATGGTGAATGCCTCAGACTTGTGTCTCATAAAGTACACTCATGTTATTCTTAAGTAGTCATCAATAAAGGTAATGAAGTAGATGTTACCGACATGAGGAGTTTTCATAGGTCCACATATGTCAATGTGAACAAACTCCAACAGTGCTTTGGCTCTCCATGCATGCTCCTTTGGAAATATCTCTCGATGTTATTTTCCAAGTGTACATCCTTCACAAACTTCTTTTTTATCTTATATTGCCAGTAGACCATACATCATATTCTTTTGATGTAGACTTCTCAAGTTTTGAAAATTTAAGTGCCCATACCTTTTGTGTCATAGCTATGACTCATCATTCACCTTCATCTTCCATGCAACATTCTTGCATAGTGCAAAGTGAGAGGAAAGCTTTTATTTTTCTCCATATTGATATTTGCCATAAGTTACTTTTTCTCCCTTTTATCATATATTTTACATCTATTGTCTTCAAAGTGCACCATATGCCCATGCTCAATCAATTGTCCAATACTTAGAAAATTTTGTGTCAAGTCCGAAACAAGTAGAACATCATGGATGAACTTCCTCTCTTTCTTTGTGTCAATTGCAATTGTCCCTTTGCCTCTTGTTTGGACTAGTGCATCATTTTTCATCTTGACTTGTGAGATTGAAGAACTATCAATGTCAATAAAGATGGACTTGTCGCCGATCATGTGGTTGCTACATTTACTATCAAGGTGTTAGGATTTGACGCCTCGAGATTCAGCCCACATTGAGCCCACAGCGAGGTTCGCGGCGAAAAACGGAGTCCAACGAAACCAAGATCACCTGAATCGGAGCTCGGATGGAGGAGATACGAGCTTTTGAAGTCGGCACGAAAATCGAGGCGGCGGAGGACTGCCAGCGACCGGCAGCGGCGCGGCCGCAGGCGGTGGCGCGCGGGACGCGCGACCCAGGCCGGCGCGGGACGCGCGACCCAGGCCCGCGCGGTGGGGGACCACGGCCCAGGCGCGCGCAGGCGCGGCCCAGGCCAGCGGCCTGCTGGCCCCCTTGCCCCGGTCCACCGTGGACTGGGTGGTCCACGGCGCGGCCTGTGGACCGCGTGGGCGTTTCCCACGCGTTTCTCGCGGTCCACGGCACTATTCCGTGGACCGGAGCGCGATCCAACGGCCCAGGTGGCTCCCGATCTTGATCCGACGGTCTGGGACGCTGATTTGGCTTGTTTAGGACTCTTAAACCTAATTAGATTAGGTTTAAGCTCTGTTTAACCCTTTAAAAGGGCCTGTGATGAAACAAAGAGGTGAGTGGTTTGTTTTCTCACCGCCGTACGAACCCGAGAAGAGAGAGAGACGAGAGCGTTGTGAGAGAAGGAGCAGAGGCTCCTGGACAGCGGTCGCCAGGCTCTTCAGGGGTTCAGGGGGGTCTCCAAGAGAGAGAGAGCTTTTGAGAGGGGAACTTCAGATGAGAGAGAATTGGGTGTACAAGGGTTGAGGGTGAGGTCTCCTCTTGTAAAATTTCTTTTTCATAGTGAAGTTTGCATGCCCCGTGGAGGCGAGCCATTTTGTGGCTGATCCACGTATTTTGATTGTTTTCCTTTTGTTTTGTTTCTTCTTTCTTCCTGCTGCATCGCATGGTACTGAAAGGATCTTGGGAGGTGGTGTCCTGGCCAGATATCCACCCAACAAGTGGTATCAGAGCAAGGCGGTACAAGAACGCAGATTGCAGTGGTGGTGAGCAAGACTGAAGATGGAGAAAACAGGAACAATCAAGATGGAGATCAACAAGTTTGATGGTAAGAGCAATTTCTCCTTGTGGCAGGCAAGGGTGAAGGACGTGCTCATCCAACAGGGGTTGATCGATGCTCTCTTGTGCGATGAGAAGCCGACTACCATGGAGGTGCAGGATTGGAAACGGCTACAGATGCAGACGGTGAGTACCATCCGCATGTACCTGGCGGATGAGGTGGTGATCCATGTGCTGAGCGAGACTTCCCCGACGGTGCTGTGGTCGAAGCTCGAAGAGTTGTACATGGCGAAGTCTCTCACCAACACACTTTTCCTCTGGAGACAGTTTTACCAACTGCGGATGACTGAGGGACAGAGCGTGCATGAGCATTTGAGTCACTTCCAGAAGATCCTCACCGACCTTCTCAGCGTTGGCAAGAACATTGAGGAGAAGACCAGGGCGCTGGTTTTGCTGGCGTCGCTTCCTTCTTCGTACGAGTCCTTGGTGACTGCTCTTCTAGTGGGGAAGAGCACTATCAAAATGGACGAGGTCACCGCGGCGATACTCCAGAATGAGGTTTTCAGGAGGGAGAACCCAGCTTCGAGCTCAGATGTCGATAGCTCAGCTTTGGTGGTTTCTGGAGGTGCAGGAGGCGGTAGACGGAGCGACAGGAGATCGCAACGAGGGCGGTCTAAGTCCAGGAGGGACTTGAGCAAAACCAGGTGTTACCGGTGTGAAGAGTTGGGGCATCTAGCCAGAGATTGCCCTCAACTGAAAAATCGGACGGTGGCTGCTGTAGCGACGACCGGCAGCGATTCAGATGGAGATGTCCTGGAGATATCTGACGAGGTATCTACTTCTTCCCAGCAGTGGATATTAGATTCTGCATGCCCCTATCATGTGTGTTGCAGAGAGGAGCAGTTTGACTCCCTGAAGAACAGTGAGGGCACTGTATATCTGCCAGATGGATCGAGCTGTGTGATCAGAGGCATTGGGACGGTCAGTTGGAGGACACATGACGGTGCAGTGAGGAGATTGGGGGAGGTCCGATACATATCCGATTTCAGGCGGAATCTTATCTCACTTAGCAGACTGGATTCGAAAGGCTACAGGACGGTAGCTGGTGGAGGAATCCTGAGGGTGCTACGCGGCAATAGGATTGTGCTGGAGGAGAAGAAGGGGAGCAGAGGACATTATTACCTGGCAGGGAGCCCAGTGCGAGGTGGAGTTTCGGGAGCCAGACGGAGCCCAGAGCGAGGTGGAGCTCCAGGAGGCGGATCGGGCACGAGACAGGAGACTCGGGAGGACGAGAGGCGACGTCGCAAGGTAAGATTCCTATTGCCGCAGGATGATACCCCGAGCAGGTCTCAGGTCAGGAGGAGCACAGCATACGACGGAGATGGGATCGAGCAGCCTGGCTCGACTCCCATGTTTGCCCATCCATGATCAGCAGGCGATTACCCCAGAGCATGGGGGCGAGGAGATCCAGAAGCTCTCGGAGTTTGGAGGAGGTCGAATATCGAGTCGAGGTGGAGATTGTTAGGATTTGACGCCTCGAGATTCAACCCACATTGAGCCCACAGCGAGGTTCGCGGCGAAAAACGGAGTCCAACGAGACCAAGATCACCTGAATCGGAGCTCGGATGGAGGAGATACGAGCTTTTGAAGTCGGCACGAGAATCGAGACGGCGGAGGACCGGCGGCGGGCGGCAGCGATGCGGCCGCAAGCGGTGGCGCGCGGGACGCGCGACCCAGGCCCGCGCGGGACGCGCGACCCAGGCCCGCGCGGTGGGGGCCCGCGGCCCAGGCGGGCGCGCAGCCCAGGCGGGCGTGCGGCCCAGGCGCGCGCAGGCGCGGCCCAGGCCTGCGCGCGCGGGCCGGCCCAGGCCAGCAGCCTGCTGGCCCCCTTGCCCCGGTCCACCGTGGACCGGGTGGTCCACGGCGCGGCCTGTGGACCGCGTGGGCGTTTCCCACGCGTTTCTCGCGGTCCACGGCACTATTCCGTGGACCGAAGCGCGATCCAACGGCCCAGGTGGCTCCCGATCTTGATCCGACGATCTGGGACGCTGATTTGGCTTGTTTAGGACTCTTAAACCTAATTAGATTAGGTTTAAGCTCTATTTAACCCTTTAAAAGGGCCTGTGACGAAACAGAGAGGTGAGTGGTTCGTTTTCTCGCCGCCGTACGAACCCGAGAAGAGAGAGAGAGGCGAGAGCGCTGTGAGAGAAGAAGCAGAGGCTCCTGGACAGCGGTCGCCAGGCTCTTCAGGGGTTCAGGGGGGTCTCCAAGAGAGAGAGAGCTTTTGAGAGGGAAACTTCAGATGAGAGAGAATTGGGTATACAAGGGTTGAGGGTGAGGTCTCCTCTTGTAAAATTTCTTTTTCATAGTGAAGTTTGCATGCCCCGTGGAGGCGAGCCATTTTGTGGCTGATCCACGTATTTTGATTGTTTTCCTTTTGTTTTGTTTCTTCTTTCTTCCTACTGCATCGCATGGTACTGAAAGGATCTTGGGAGGTGGTGTCCTGGCCAGATATCTACCCAACACAAGGTATCACACATCATTTATTTGCTCATCTGTGGTTTGGCATGCATAAAATATGCTTTGATCGTTTTCATTTGCTTCGAAGAAGTATGCTTGCTTACTTGTTTGGTATCTACAATCTTTTTGAAAATGGCTAAATTTTTTGCAATTATAACATTATGATTTTTTCCTAAACCAACAATCGTTTTCAACATGAGAAGACCTTTTACATATGTTGCACCTAGGTTGAGTGCTCTTATTATTTTGATTTCTTGAGAAGTTATTTTTTCCTCTTCCTCTTCCTCTCATATTTCTTCCTTTTCTTTTACTTTGGTTTCCACCTTGAGCTTAGATTGAAAGACACTTTGTAATGATGATTCTTTGTGCCTAAACAATCTTTGCTCATGAGCTTCAAGAGATTCTATCAACTCATGAACACTTAAAGTAGAAAGATCTTTAGATTCTTCAACAATAGTAACTATAGTCTCAAACTTTGGAGGCAAACTAGCCAAAAATTTTTCATATATTTTTTGCTCGATGATGGTTTCACCATAACTCTTTAATTGATTAACAATCTCCATGATTTTGGAGAAGTAATCCTTCAAGCTCTCATTTTTTTGTATTCTTAAATTATCTGACTCTCTTCTTAAAGTTTGAAGTTTGCTAGTTTTCACCTTGGTATTCATTTGAAATTCCTCTTGCAAGATGTCCCATGCCTCCTTTGATTTGGTAGCTTTAATGATTCTTGAAAAAATCTTATCGAACACCGCTTGTTGGATGAAGAAGAGGACTTTGGCATCCTTCTTTTTGTAGTTCTTCATTTGCTCCCTTTGTTGGTTAATTTGAGTGGATAGCTCTTCATACCCACTCTCCATCAAATCTCAAATCTTTTATGAAATAAAGAGGGCCTTCATCTTGATGCTTCAATAATCATAGTTTTCTCTATCAAAAATAGGAATAGAAGGTTGATTGATGCTCATACTTATGCTGCTTGAACTTGTCATAGAGATCTTCTGGAATGGTACTCTCTTTCTCACTTGTTGTCTTCAAACTCAAATCTTGTTGATCTTCCTTACTCTAATACCACTTTTGTTGGCTTTATTTACTAACTTGATGAAATTTGGGAGGAGATTGAAGTTAAGAATGAGATGGAAAATTGGGGGAGAATCTAGATGTAGGGTTCTTTCCTTCTTTTTTTTTTAGTACATAAGGTTTCTTATGTGTGAGGCTACTACATCCTATAAAAATTCATACATCAACATATAAACTATTAATGACAATATGAGCCCAACCATACATAAGCCCATACACGAACCCAACATACAACGAAACCAAAACTTACATAACTTAAAAATTAAAAAGAACAAACATTATATTTTAACAAAATTGACATCATAATAAATTCAATATAGATACAGACAATGTTTGTCAACGAAAAACAATGCATACAATGCAGGCACATAAACAATTCCAAGCTAAATGTCTGAGGAAACATGAAGTAGGGAAGGCAGCTTGGCAGGTTATAGTTGGATTGGCTATGATCCGTAAAATAATGCACTTGTCTTCTACACAATGGAATAGCTAATAACGACAATAAAACTCACCGAGGGCAAGCGAAACCACACAATCGCTCACAAAATGTCAATGAAGACAGGGCACTCCTTTGTAGCACTTGATCGAGAGACCTAGTCTACTTATAACATATAGGAAATAAGCAAACATTCATTGAAGAAAAATGGCAGGCAATGGAACAAAAAGATGGCTGGTGATAATCCAATCAAGCACAGAAGATGAGGAAAGGAAGAGAGAACAGTTGATGTTTCTTCCAAAAAAGGGTAGAACTTAAGGAGATGGCATAGTCAATGATGCATAAGGAAACAGCAAACCACATGTACAATGAGGGCTTCTAACGGGTTGATTAGAAGGGCGCAGATTGGCAATAAGAACCAGAATCATAAATTCTGGAAGCCGAGGGTAACTTAATAGCTAATAAGGTGTTAAAAGCAAGTGATCTCAGGAGTATCACATTAGTGACTAAAAACCATCTGTGGTCCAAAGTGAACATAAAATCTCACCCTTAGTCACAGTAAGGCAGGTAAAAGTTGCGATTTGCCTGATAGGTAGAAGAATCACAAGATAATTGCTAAAACTTTTAAGATAAAAAAAGTAGGAAGTCTAAGAATATAGCCACATGGGGTGACACGCCCAGAGTGACCTTAAAAGGTATAGTTAGTGACAGATGCCTCTAATAAGATAGCTCCTAAGAAAGAAAATAACAAAAACTAAAGACTGAACCCTCTCAAAGAGGTAACAGCATTTATGCTCCAGAACACAGAGCGTTGACAAAAAGTAAAAAACTAAAGAATAATGCCACAAGAACAGAAAAAAAAAGAGGAAATCATAAAGCATTTCTATACCAAGTTGACAAATTCAACAGGTGCTAGGCAAATAAACAAAAGGCCAAGAAAGAGATGTCATCAATTAATATAATATAAAATTTAAATACCATCCGTGGTATGAAAGAATGGTGTTCAATTGACATTTTGTTACCCAAAAACCACCTAGAAATATGAATAAAAAGTAATGAATAAGTACGGACCAATATGAAGCAATAAATATAAGTATGAATAAAGTACATCTCAGGAAGCAAATTGTCTCGTATCAGAAATCATGCAAAGATATGTTATAGTTGAAGATTCTAACCAGTAATATCTTTTTTCTTTCTTTTCTTTTTTGAAAATATTCATATTTAGATGATATACCTGATACTCATAAACCGCAGGAGCCTCATGACTGCCAGCTAAAAAGCTGCCCATCATAACGGTAGATGCCCCTAGTACCAAAGCTTCAACAATATGCCCAGAATTTGCAATCCCACCATCAGCAATTACAGGGACATCATGATCCTTGGCAAAAGATGCAACCTTGTAAACAGCTGTTGCCTATAATCATCAAAACAGAGGTAGTATTAAGAGGGGAGATACAGTATATAAATTCTACAAGCAACAAAATCATAAATCAAGGAAAGTTTGCTTAATGGGAGCACGATCAAAATCTTGTTACAAGCCGCATCATTTATACAAAGGAAGTGCTTTGAGATTTTTTAAACCAACGCTTGCACACCACCATTATTGCTTGCAACAGCCACTTTTCTCAGCAGAATTCCAGTGATAAATCAGTATTTAATTGCTATCCTCAGTTTAATCATCAATAATCAATGATCATCAACAAACAACGTGAAACTTATGAATTTGAACGACTTCCGAATAGAAACATCATCGTATAAAATTTTCTAAATTAATAATATTGAAATCGCAATATTTCTGGTAGCATTACCAAAAGGTACGTGCCCTGACCATGGAGAGTGGAATGCAGTAAAACAGAAGAAAGACTAATGGTACCTGCCCTCTACCAACAATGCAGACCTCCTGGGTGGTCCATATGGACCCCGATCCCATCCCCACCCTCAACCCATCAACGCCGACCTTCATCAGATTCTGCGCCTGGGCTATTGTGACCACATTCCCCCCAATCACATCCAGCCCTGGGTACATGTTCTTCACATACTTATCATGTCAATCTCATATATGGAATTCCCCTGAGAAGTGTCCACCACAACAACGTTCACCTCAGCCTTCACCAGATATTCCAGCCTCTCCTTGTCCTCCTCCCGGGTCCCTATCGCCGCCCCCACCAAGAACCTCCCATCCGGGCCCACCGAAGGCACACCCAGCTTCGCAAGCTCTGGATCCTCTCCGCCTGCTCCACGGTGACCAGATCCACCACCTCCCCATCCTCCGCTACCAGAGGCGCGTATTCCAGCCACTCCCCGGCCAAGAACGCTGCCACGTGCTCAAAATCACAGCTGGCCGCATGTACTCGAGGATCGGGGCGTTCTTGTCCGCCAGGATCTCCCAGTCGGACCGGGCGACGCCGCCGACCGCCCTCGACTTGGCGGTGCCGAATTCTGAGACCAAGGCGTAGGGACCAGAGCTGAAGTCGGAGAGGTAGGCGATGCGCTCGGAGGGGGCGAAGAACGCGGGATCGGTAACGAGGGGTATGCGGCGGGACTTGGCGGAGCGGACGATGGCAGCCTGAAGGGCGGGGGAGACGTTGCAGTGAACGATGGCGGGGCCGCCAAGGGCAGCCATCCCGACGGCCGTGGCGGCCTCGGAGACGGTGTCCATGGGGGAGGCGATGCAGGGGATGAAGAGGGGGACGCGAAGTGAGAGACGGGTGGAGAGGTCGACAGCGTCGTCGGGGAAGTCGATGGAGTGGGGGACAAGGATCACGTCATCGCCCTGAGCGAAGAGGCTCCCCGCCGGGAATGCGTCTTCGAGCTCGACGCGAGGTCCGTTCATGGCGCCGCCGGAGGGAGGGTTTCTAGGGTTTTGGAATGCGGCGCCGAGAGGGGAGAGCGAGAGCCGGCTCTTCGGGA